>NC_056740.1:506743827-506761327 GCF_019279795.1 Protopterus annectens | reverse complement strand
CAATCAGCTTTAATTGGTAGGTGAGGTCTGACAGTAAGTACATAATGTGAAAGTAATTATGTAAAAAATGAAGTGTCATTAGTAACAGATTTCTGATGAAGTTCTATGTGATGTGCAGGAGGAAACCACTGAGTTTGGAATACTGTTGCCTTCTTTTTGGTACTACATAATTTATCAGTTTATACTGCCATAGCTCTCAACCTTCCATCTCCAAAATGAGGAACACTCACCTTCATAATGTGGAACAAATGGGCAAAATGTGGAACACATACTAATGGCTTACTAACAACTTCAACTAGGAAGGTCATCTTCTTCTTCTTTCGGCTGCTCCTGTTAGGGGTCACCACAGCAGATCAACTGTTTCCATTTCTTCCTGTCCTCTGCATATTGCTCTGTCACACCAACCACCTGCATGTCCGCTCTCACCACATCCATAAACCTTATCTTAGGCCTTCCTCTTTTCCTGTTACCTGGCAGCTTCATCTTTAGCATCTTTTTCCCAATATACTCAGCATCTCTGCTCAGCACATGTCCAAACCAACGTAATCTTGCCTCTCTGGCTTTGTCTCCAAACCTTCCAACCTGGGCTGACCCTCTAATATACTTATTCCTAATTCTGTCCATCCTCGTCACACCCAGTGCAAATCTTAACATCTTCAGCTCTGCCAAGTTAAGCTCTGACTCCTGCCTTTTTGTCAATGCCACTGTCTATAACCCGTATAACATAGCTGGTCTCACTACCCTCTTGTAGACCTTCCCTTTCACTCTTACTGGTACTCGTCTGTCACAAATCACTCCTGACACTCTTCTCCACCCACTCCATCCTGCCTGTACTCTCTTCTTCACCTCTCTTCCACATTCACCATTACTCTGAACTGTTGCTCCCAAGTACTTAAACTCATTCACCTTCGCCACCTCTACTCCCTGCATCCTCACCATTCCTCTGTCCTCCCTCTCATTCACACACATATATTCTGTCTTAGTCCTGCTGACCTTCATTCCTCTTCTCTCAAGAGCATATCTCCACCTCTCCAGTGTCTCATCCACCTGTTCCCTACTCTCACTACAGATCACAATGTCATCTGC
The DNA here is from genome assembly GCF_019279795.1 of Protopterus annectens. Classification (NCBI taxonomy): domain Eukaryota; kingdom Metazoa; phylum Chordata; order Ceratodontiformes; family Protopteridae; genus Protopterus; species Protopterus annectens. The sequence goes on along the minus strand of NC_056740.1, from coordinate 506,760,241 downwards.
AAACATCATAGTCCACGGGGACTCCTGTCTGATCTCATCCGTCAACCTGCCCATCACCATTGCAAATAAGAAAGGGCTCAGAGCTGATCCTTGATGTAATCCCACCTCCACCTTAAACACATCCATCACTCCCACCCCAGACCTCACTGTTGTCACACTACCCTTGTACATATCCTGTTCCACTCTTACATACTTCTCTGACACTCCCGACTTCTTCATACAATACCACAACTCCTCTCTAGGCACCCTGTCATATGCTTTCTCTAAATCCACAAAGACACAATGCAACTCCTTCTGACCTTCTCTGTACTTCTCCATCAACACTCTCAGAGCAAACATCACATCTCTAGTGCTCTTTCCTGGCATGAAACCATACTGCTGATCACTAATCATCACCTCCCTTCTTAACCTAGCTTCCACTACTCTTTCCCATAACTTCATGCTTTGACTGATCAATTTAATTCCTCTGTAGTTACTACAGCTCTGAACATCACCCTTATTCTTAAAAATCGGTACCAAAACACTTTTTCTCCATTCCTCAGGCATCCTCTCACTTTCCAAGATTTCATTAAACAATCTAGTTAAAAACTCCACTGCCATTTCACCTAAACACCTCCACGCTTCCACAGGTATGTCATCTGGACCAACAGCCTTTCTGTTCTTCATCCTCTTCATAGCTATCCTTACTTCCTCCTTGCTAATCCACTGCACTTCATGATTCACTATCCGCACATCATCCAACCTTCTCCCCCTCTCATTCTCTTCATTCATCAGCCCCTCAAGTACTCTTTCCATCTGCTCAACACACTCTCCTCGCTTGTGAGTATGTTTCCCTCATTATCCTTTATCGCCCTTACCAGCTGCACATCTTTACTAGCTCGGTCCCTCTGTCTAGCCAATCGGTACAGGTCTTTTTCTCCCTCCTTAGTGTCCAACCTTTTATACAACTCTTCATATGCCTTATCCTTAGCCTTCGCCACCTCTCTCTTTGCCATGCACCTCATCTCCTTATACTCTTGTCTACTTTCTTCATCTCTTTGACAATCCCACTTCTTCTTCACCAGTCTCTTCCTCTGTATACTCTCCTATACTTCTTCATTCCACCACCAGGTTTCCTTGTCCTCCTTCCTCTTTCCAGATGTCACACCAAGCACCCTTCTAGCCATCTCTCTTACTAGCTCTGCTGTAGTTACCCAGCTATTCGGTAACTCTTCACTGTCACCCAGTGCTTGTCTTAACTCTTCCCTGAACATCATCTCACAATTACCCCTTTTCAATTTCCACCATTTGATCCTTGGTGCTGCCCTCATACTCATCCTCCTCTTCTTGATCACCAATGTCATCCTACAAATGACCATCCTATGCTGTCTAACTACACTTTCCCCTGCCACCACTTTACAGTCTCCAATCTCCTTCAGATTGGCCCTTTTACATAAGATATAATCCACCTGTGTGCATCTTCCTCCACTCGTGTATGTCACCCTATGCTCCTCCCTCTTGTTAAAATACGTATTCATCACAGGCATGTCCATCCTTTTCCCAAAATCCACTACCATCTGACCTTCTGCATTCCTTTGATTAACACCATACCTACCCATCACTTCCTCATCCCCTCTGTTCCCTTCACCAACATGCCCATTGAAATCTGCTCCAATCACCAGTCTCTCACCTTCGGGTACAGTCATCACCACTTCATCCAACTCACTCCACATTTTTTCTTTCTCATCCATCGCACACCCAACTTGTGGAGCATATGCACTAACAGCATTCATCATTACACCATCAATTTCCAGCTTCATAAACATCACTCTATCTGACACTCTTTTCGCCTCCAAAACACTCTTAGCATACTGTGCCTTCAGGATAATGCCTACGCCATTTCTCCTCCCATCAACACCATGATAAAAAAATTTGAAACCACCTCCGATACACCTAGCCTTGCTCCCCTTCCATCTGGTCTCTTGCACACACAATATACCAACCGTCCTTCGGTTCATCATATCAGCTAGCTCCCTCTAAGGTCATAGGATGGTTAAAATATGTTGGTTTTACTTATAAAGAAGATCCTTTAATGAAGTAATAAGATTAATTTCTATTTACCATGGATTTCACTTAAAAAAATTCCTAACACTGAATGTGTGACAGACTCTTTCAATGTAGAACTTTGAGGAACTTCGAGGAACATGAACTTTTTAAGACCCCCAAATGATATACGTTCCTCGTAATGAGGTACACTTGAGAGGTATGTATACTGCAACAAGCTGACTGGTGCAAAAATCAGAAGCTCCTCCCCCCTCAGCTCTTCAGCAAAGATCAAAACAAAAGAAGAAAATAAAAAAGGACATGTACTTATACTGTAGCAAAACTTCCTAAAGGCAATTCATAACTAGAGTTGCCACCTCTCTGTTTTTTTCTGGACTATCCGTAAATCAAACTGATTCTCCTATAGTCCAGAAAACACTGTACAAACTTTCAAAAAAGGAAACAGACTATCAGAGTTTGTAAACCGGCTGATTTACTCTGCTTTTTTTTTACAGAAAAGCATGGTAAATCAGCTGAAAACAGGCAGCAGGGATGGAAAAAGAGGGCGTTACCCACAAGGTGTTGTAATCATGACATCATAAAATGGGTGGGATGTAGGCGGGAGAGGGGGTGGGGTGGGTGGAGTTACTGGTGATGTTAGGGGTGTGGCTTTACTCCAGTTTTAGCCACAATGAAAGGTGGCAACCCTATTAATAACCCCCTTTCCCCACCTCACCACTTTAGCAAAGATAAAATAAGACATTTTATTTTAAACTGTAGCAAGCCAGTATCAGATTGTTACATTAAGTGCCTTTCTGTACCCACATTTCAGTATATAAAAAAATTCAGGAGCTCTTCATCATGCCCCTAGCAGTTTGCACCCCGGGTGACTGCCCCCTTTGCCCCACCCTTGTTACATTACTGTGCACAAGTATGTTATGCTATCTGCCCTTCAGTGCTGACAGTAATGCCTACTATAATGGGTGACACATGAAATAAATGGAAGAATAAAGGCTGTATTACATGTGTTGAATTGAGGTTTTTCTATCATGCTTTGGCTCATTTCAAAACTGACTGTCCTGAGTTGTATAATAAAACTAAACTCAACTGAGCATTTCTGTTTTGTTTTGTTTTCTCAGCATTTCAAAGTGAAAATGCCCTAGTCTTTGAAAATATCAATAATGCCAGTATAATAATTTGTTGGGATTTCATTTAGAACTATTCCACTATTAGAACATTAACATGTGGAAATTCCCATGAAAGTTGTCAGCAAAAATATTGAAAAGCAATACCAGTAATTAATGTCTACTAATGTTTTTAAAAAATACTCTACATTGGACAAGATGATTACTTCATGTCACAATATATAATGAGCATATGCATTAAACAAGATGATAAAAAGCTGCTACTTTTTAGTCTTTTTTTAACTTAAAAGTCAACAGCAATGCCCTACTTGTGGCTTCATATATGATACTTCACTTAGGAAAATTAACTACTAAAATAAAGAGTCTGGTCAGATCAATAAAATGTTATCTATTGAACTGCAGCAACAAGGTTACTGATAATTAACATGTCCAAAGACTCTTGGTGTCACTTTTGTTTTTTCAGCTGGACTGAGATACATTGGGTCATTGGCAGAGAAAAGTCAACAATCTGCACTTATCTGGCACACCTGCCCATGTTCTAAGGGCTTGGTGGATGAAATTGCTATTTCAAAAACGGAAACAGACTATCGGAGTTTGTAAATCAGCTGATTTACTCTGCTTTTTCATCCATAGGATTTGTTACGCTCAGCAAATAAACTACTTGTACAAATAGGTAAAGCTAACAACTTGGCTGGTGACTCCTTGTTTGCCAACACAGCTGGAAAAATCTGGAACTCCCTCCCAAAAGACCTATCCACCATTACCTCTACAGCATTATTTAAAAGCAAATTAAAGCCATACCTTAAATCACAGTGGTTGTGCCCTTATTCTAACACAGACTAACTACCCCTAATTTTTCAAAGCATTTATTGCCATTACTGTACAAACTAGTTACTTTTCTGTTAACTTCTAAGAGAGTGTATAACCTAGTTACATGTTTTTAAGTCAAATAAAATGAAAGTATTATCTTATACTAAATTGTTAGCAAAATATTTGCATGGTTAACCATAGCTGAAATGTATAATGATTCTGTTTACAGAAATGTAAAAAAATGTAATGTATAGGATGATTATCTGTACATTTAACTGTATTTGTAAATGTGTCATATTATATATGATAGTGTTTTTTTTTTTTGATTGTTGGAGCTTTTCTCCCCGGGCCTCCACTGAAAATGGACATATATCCAGTTGGACTAGCCCGGTCAACAAATGTAAAATAAATAAATAAATACAATAAAATATTCCCAGATTATAAGCCCCTCCCCCAAAACAGTCCCTTTCATTTTGCTCTGCATTCTCCAGATATATTTTAACATACTTGTAGAGTGATGACCTCTGGCTGAATTCTGTAACATTTTACAGAAATTTTTTTCATTCCATCCAGGTCAGTGAGCATTTTTCTGTTTCTTCAACCTGGTCAGTTCATTCCATTTTTCCAGTTTATTTTGCAAGAAACATTGTTGACACACCCATTCTCCCCTTTCTCTTTTGGCTAATATAATATGCAAACTTTTTTGTACATTATTTGAACTTTGCTTGGTCATTGGAAAGTTTTTCCTGGTAAATTTCTGAAAGTGACATTTATCTGCACACAATGCAGATATTTCTGGTAGATTTTAGAAAGCTTCTGTGCTTTTTTCCTCATACTATCCATCTCAGGCACTTCATCTCCATCATCTCTAACTTCCTCAACTGCTGTACCTTTACTGACCAGGTTTCTGCACCAGGAAGTAATATTGGTCACACAATTATTTTGTATACCTTATTTTTCAGCTTTGTTAACATTCTTCTGTCAAACGCTACCCCTGACATTCTATGCTAGTTAGCTACAGCCCATATGATTCCAGTTTTGACCTCTTCATTCAGACTTCCCTTCTGTTCAACCAACCCTCCCAGATACTTGAAGCTGTTAACCTGTTCCACTATTTTCCCTTCTATCTCAGTTAATAGTATCAAAGGATCATAAGAAGTTACTAGGCTATTGGCCCTGAGGACCTTATAAGCTTAGCCAAGAGTTTAGCCCATATTTTGACAAGTCAGCAGCCGATGCCCCTGTCCGGCTGGGACAGAGGTGGAATCCCAGAGATCATAGATAGCTACAGGTCTGCTAGCCTTATAAATGTCATATAAGACTAGCCATAAACAAGCCACATAATGGTAGCCCTAATCAAGCCACATAATGTTAGCCATAATCAAGGCCTAATCAAGCCACATAATATTAGCCATAAAGCCATGTAATGGTAGCCTACAGAGATAAAAGGGCAGTTCTTCACCAAACAATAAAAGCAACTTTTGTAGTAACATTTTCCTACTCACTGGTTGACATATTTCAGAAAAAGTATTTATTTATTTCATACAGCTGATACCATAAATCTCAAATGTCCTACAAACTGCATGGAGAAGCTGTGTGTAGAGGCTTTCACAAATAGCTTGAAAACTATGTAAAGAGATACTGTTGATGGTCCATAGTAACCACCTTGTAACCTTCTACTGAAATGAGAGTAGGATTTTACTTTCTTCCGCAACATGAAACAAATGATATCAAATAGTTCTTTGCATCTAATAAAGGTCAGTCACAACAGAGAGAGAATTTATTGGCACAACTTTCCTTTTGCCTCTGAATAACACTGTTAAGTTGTATAGACAAAAGAATATTTAAAGGCCAAACACAAAATCAAATGAAGCCTTTTACACATGACCGTTTGTCTCTCTTTAATATGTCTTTCTTCTACTTAAACCAATTACAGCCTTCTTGACCTGCTTATTTGTTCAATCTTCAGCCTTTCTCACTGCACGATACTCTAACCATTTCGTAATACTGTCAATTCATACAACTCAGCCAACAAAGCTTCTACTTCTGCTTGGTATAAAGAAGATGAGAAAATTGTTTGTCACTAAACACACTTTACATAATCTGTATACTTGGAACTATAGATTTTATTTATGCCCTTTTATCTGAGCAGATATTCCTACACTATATGAAAATGTTTGCTAAATTAATCTATTCCATACACTCATTGGACACTTGGTATTTATGTCTGTTTATGTTTGCACTATAATCATCTGCATACTGTTACACACTCACACATTCATGCTATTGTAAGTAGAGTCCCATGTCTTAACCATGCCAGCAGCAATAGATTTTCATATACAAAACTATCTCTTTCTCTTCATTCAAGAGACATTTTCTGCTGATCTAGCCAACAGCCCAACTTTCCACTCACTTGTTTTGTGACACCAGTCTTCAGAGTATTGTCCCCTGCTCTTATTAAAAACAGGATTTGTGACTTTCCCACCTCTTCTTCTCTCTAGATGAAGTGCCCTGTACTCCACTTTGGCTGAATACAAAAATGGAGTTGCTCCCCCTCACATTAGCCAACTGGGGAAACTAGAAATGCTCAGCCAAGTGACTGCTGAAACAATTGCTTGAATCCCCTTATATACAGTCATAGTTGCAGCTCTGTGGATGTCAACGTACCCCTAACAAAGATGATGCCACATCTGGGCTGGGTGCATTGGCATCAAGCAGTACACCAAGCTCTAAGAAATAAAAATGTTTTAACAGACTTCTCAAAATTCAATGTCATCTGGTTATTTTAAGTGCAACATTGGCATTTTTTAGCAAATACTGGCCAGTTGAGGTATCTGTGCAAATATCATCTTGGGGGTTTGTGGTGGCATACATCAGAATTGTATGTGGACAGCCATTTCAAGCCCTAATCTAGTTGTGGCTGCTTACATGAACACTTTAGCCATACATGGTATTATCAAGAAAATGCAGTCCAGTGTGCATGGTCACAGACTGAGGCCAGTCTTCACATCAATATTCTTGATGAGGGCAATTTGCCTAACCATACAGCTGTCAAACAAGTTCATTACCCAGCAGGCAACTGCCATTCATGCTAACAACATTGTAGTAGAGTGATGCATCCACAAGCAGAGGGGACCCACTCTTATCCCTTATACCAAAAAGTGATTAAGGTGTGGCAATAGGTTTCTTCTATCGAATGTTTTTTGGTAGTGATCCATACCTCAGGAGAGGTGATTAGCAGACAGCTTCATCTGCTTCCTGTTGATACCTAATGAGCAGTCTCTTTGCATGTCATTAACTGGAAAGAAATCATCTAGTGGGGGGCAGTCTCTCAGCTAAATGCCTAATGTAGCAGCTTTCACTCCCTAATTTCCCTAATTACTTTGTAGTGGGGAAAAGTCCCAAGAAGACACAAATACAGATGTATTTCTAAGGACTATTTTACACTTTACCCTATTTCTAGTTATTCAGAAATTCATTCAATAAGCAAATTATAATGAAGCCAGAGTCATTATCACAGCCCTCTTTCTAACTGCACTAGTTGATTCCCCTTAGCTTTTGCATTCTTCAGGACAAACTTAACCATGTGAAACCTGTTAGTATGCTGCTGATTTGCCAACCAGACATGCATCACCCATACCTTCAATCCTTCAGGTTACTGTAGGATTACTCCACTTCTAGTAAGGGCTAAGGACCTATCTTACCCAGGCAGTCTGAACTAGAAAAAAACATCTGTCCTGAGACACAATACCAAGAAGACACACAGCAGCAAATGGACTTGAGAAAGGATTACAATTTTGGGACCCACTAGAGTGAGTAACAAAATACGGGGATGGAGACTTACTGGCCAAAAGAGTGGAATACATATACTAAGACCAATATGCCATTTTCAGAATATTCCCTTTTCTTCACTGTATGGTGATCTTAGAGGTGGTGTATAGTGGTTTGGGGGTTGTGTGGGGCTTGTTTCACATGTGAGTGGAATGCAGGGAAGTTTGCCTCTCACTGCAAAAAGAAGTTTTAAGGATAAGAGTGATCTTCTAGATTTATTTTCCTCCTGTGTTTTCAGACTTTCTTTTCAGTTTGTTGGCACTCAGCATTTCACGTGTTGACATTTCCATAAGGAACCCATCCATTTATAACTCTGGTACCAGCCTTAATGGATTACCTATCTTGGATTTTCTGTTATAGTATATTTCGTAGGTATTTCCAGTTTTAATCATGTGGCTATCTCTTCAATGGTCTCCCACAAAGCATGTGCAATACTTTTAAAAAGGACCTTTCTCATCTGACCTCCTTTTAGAGGTTCTCATCCTTGGAAAAGCCAATTCTCCTCCATTTTGAACCAAAAGCAAATACAGAACTGAAGTATCCCATATGGAAAATACAATTCTTGGTGGAGAGTACATGTTCTGGAGCAGTCTCTAAATTGCAAGCCCTGTGCATCAGTCCCCTTACTTGGTATTTCACAAAGGCAAAAGCAAAGTGACATTACAAATCAGTCTTTCTTTATATCAAAATTAGGATAAATCTTAATCAATACATCCATCATGGCTTCTTTTCAGAATATTATGACAGGGGCAAATAGCTGATAATGTGTATGGATGAGCACAGGTAGTTTTTGATTTTATAAGGACAGAACAACATTTATAAGGAAATACTCCCAATTGTTTCATTAATTCTTCAACAAGGAGCAAGGTATGAAAACGTTAAAATGCAACACTGGCCAATTTGCTGGTTATGTCCTGACCAAGGACTATTAGATATAAATAAAATAATGTGCTCCTGATGTTTTAATGTAGCTAATCTAGTATCATTGAATGCATCTTTTATATAAGGCTATTTGTTTAATATCACCTGTAGGTAATGTTTATTTGTTATTTGCACAGTAGAGCTGAAATGTGAGTTTCCTGATTTCTTTAATAACTGTACACATCCTCATATATGTACTCTGCAACGTGTCTTAGATGCAAATTCAGTGTTTCTGCAAGGCTTAATATGTTGTCATGCATTATTTTATTAAAACATGCACTTACTGATTGTATGACACATTTGTTATTTTAAATAAACTTTTCTAAGAAAAGCTATTCAAAATGTTAAGAACATTTGATTTAAAAAGTAAAATGGTTGTCATTTCTTAAAAGCATGTCTATCCAATTAAAATTAATTGATATATTTGTAATAATCAGAAAATCTTAATAAAACCTGTACAACTGATCTTAAAAAGTCAGAAGTTCAGACTACTAGTTAAGTGTTCTTTCAAACTGACAAGTATGACAGAAGGACAAACTAGAGGTTGTTAGCAATGCCATCCAATCAGGAAACTGGAAGAAACCCAGCGATTTCACTGAAGCACACCCAAGGTGGACTTAACTCAGAAATGTTCCAGGCCGAAAACTTAACATGAGGATTAAAAAATCCAAGCTACATGAAGCTTCAACTCATGGTTGGACCTCTTGGCTTTAAAACTGGCATGAGCTCATTTTTGCCCTGTTTAACAAAACCAAACCAGGACTCCTTTACCCTCGATTTAATTTTCTAAGATGCTTTTATTCATTTTGTTCTCATTGCTCCAACACACAGGTGAGGTTTCATCTTTTTCTCCTCTGTATTGGCTTGTACAGTGCTCAGCTTTGTTGAATTTAGTGTAATATAGTTTACTGGTAAGGTTTCTTTTACACCTGCGCTATTTTGACCCTATAGTCCTTCTTATATGTTACTTAAGCTCTATACTCTTTTATGATTTTGTGTTTTTTGCCTACTCCCAGGGTGGTTTAGTAGTTTTTGACAGGGTTTTTGATAGTTATAAGAGCAAAGATTAAATGCAAGCCTAACCACAACCTCCCCCTTCCATTAGGACTCATCTTCATATACCAACGAACCACACACCATAATGCTTTCCCCACCTCTCTACAATTTCCCTCACCAAAGTAGTCTGCCATCCCCAGCTGTTTCAATGATAATAGCAGCACCTACAATTCTTAAACTTTCTGAACCTCCTGGTTCACTTTCCCTTGCACTTAAGACCCTTTTCGTATGGCCACAGCTTCCACACGCTAATTAGACATATTCATTCAATAGGAGGACCAAACCGGCACACTTACACACTTTGGCTAACTTCCAGTGTTTTTTCCACTTTTTACTCATTGCTTCACCATGGAAATCATTTAAATTCACTGTTCCCCCTGTGTCTACATACACAAAGCTATTCTTAAATTGATTTAGAGAACTTTGGGACCCTTTTTCCTCTTCTTCTCATTTCAAACACTGAATTTTATCTGTCCATTTTTTAGGCCCCAACACCTCGTTGGAAGTCTTTTCGACTAGTTTAATATACTAAGATTAATTTAGAGAACTGTTAGCCCCAGTATTTTGTTAGTGAGCACCCTGTATCGCATTCTACACTCATTGACTCACTGCACTTTCTCCCATTTGGCCCTAAGTTTCATTTTTCCGCTTCCATGGTACATCCCTCCTTGGATGTTCAGGTACCCCACCATGTGGTTTAAAATATTCAAATGAATATTCTTACTAGACCCCACAGACACTAGAATGACACACCATTAAACTACCCCTGCCAGGTCTTTAACATTTTTTGACCCTTCTTAACCTGACCGTTCACCTCTTTATCCAGCACTTACATTGCATACACATTTAGAACCCCTGGATTCACCCTCCCCACTCACACAAGACTCATTTTCGTGGGTTTTGGTAGCCACACACTGGTTAGACCACTTTGTTTGCCCACTAAATTTTCTTCTTAATCCTTTCCGCATTGAGAACATGATCGGCACAAGGTTAGTAGGGACCCTCCTCACATAGCATTTAAACTCTGAGTCACTTATATTTCTTAATAATTTATTTTCTTTATTGTTTAGAGACAACTTGTTTTTTGTATCACTTCCTTTTTTATTTTAGCCTAAACACTCCCTTTTGGCTGGCCACTTAAACACATTTTTGAGCCAGGAATCCCATATATTCAGAACCACATGAGATACACCCTTTCTTTTCCTTCGTGGTCTATTATTTTTAATCCACATTAACCCCCAGGAAGTATCCCTGAAGAAGGACACAAAAGTGCCATCCAAAGATCAGTGCTCACTCTCCCCATAGATTAATTATTAGCAGGGTTGCACCCCTGCATTTTCTCTTTGTTCTTTTTATTAGCAATGCAGGCTCAGGAAAATTTCAGCCATTTAGTTTTTTTGGATAGTAATTATTGAGAAAACACTTAATTTAGTTTTAAATGTATATGGCCTTTACATCCATTGAAACCTGGCTAACAAACTCCCAGCTAATACTAAATCCTAAAAAGACCCAACTTAAGCTCTTCCATCCTTCCAAAGCAGCAGTACCTAATCCCCCATTCTTTATTTCTGCATCAGATAATACCCCTATCTCCCCGATCATACAAACTGCATTATTAGGTGTCAGTATTGATAATCATATGAAATTTGACAAACACATAGCTCATACAATAACCAAAATCAACAAAAAACTAGGTACTCTTTACTGATGTAAAAACTTCCTAACCAGCAACAGTAAAGTGACCCTAGCTCATACCCATCTTCTCTCTACCGTACTGTATGTTTCTCCTGTCCTAATTAATCTAAACAAGAGCAATTTAAACAAGCTATCTGTATGCTACAACAAAATAGCAAAAATTTGCCACAAACTCCTCCTACCGCACCCACCACTGTCAAGCCCTAAAACAGCTTTCCTGGCTGGAACTTCCAAACACCTTAGCTCTAAACCAACTTCTTCAAGCTCACCAAATACTGTACCAACCTGACAAAATTCCAGCCTTACAAAACCTGGTCACACTCTACTCCAATTGCAGAGACATTAGATCCACTAATAAGGCACTAATCGCGATCTCCAGAAGCCATTACAGCTTTGTTGACTCCCTATATTCTAGCAACATTGCTAAGACTTGAAGCTCCCTACCACTACAAATCAGGGTGCAATCTAATAAAACCATCTTCAAAAAACAGCTTATTTTCCATCTAAACAACTCCTAGACATGCAACTGCCTAGCACCTGGCTGACATATTCTAACTCCTTTCCTCTACCCACTATTCAACCTCTTAAAACTCCCACAGATGCACTATATATTATCACACGTTACTTGTAACTGCCTATCACCTGGCTGACACATTCTAACTCCTTTCCCCTACCCACTACCCAACCTCCTCTTTAAAACTCCCACAGATGCACTATATATTACCACACGTTACTTGTAACTGCCTAGCACCTGGCTGACATATTTTAACTCCTTTCCCCTACCCACTACTCAACCTCTTTAAAACTCCCGCAGATGCACTATGTATTATTACATGTAACTTGTAACTGCCTAGCACCTGGATGACATATTCTAACTCCTTTCCCTTACCCACTATCCAACCTCCTCTTTAAAACTCCCACAGATGCACTATATATTATCACACGTTACTTGTAACTGCCTAGCACCTGGCTGACATATTCTAACTCCTTTCCCCTACCCACTATCCAACCTCTTTAAAACTCCCAGTGATGCAATATATATTATCACATGTTACTTGTAACTGCCTAGCACCTGGCTGACATATTCTAACTCCTTTCCCCTACCCACTATCCAACCTCCTCTTTAAAACTCCCACAGATGCACTATATATTACCACACGTTACTTGTAACTGCCTAGCACCTGGCTGACATATTCTAACTCCTTTCCCCTACCCACTATCCAACTTCTTTAAAACTCCCACAGATGCATTATATATTACCACACGTTACTTGTAACTGCCTAGCACATGGCTAACATATTCTAACTCCTTTCCCCTACCCACTATCCAACCTCCTCTTTAAAACTCCCACAGATGCACTATATATTATCACACGTTACTTGTAACTGCCTAGCACCTGGCTGACATATTCTAACTCCTTTCCCCTAACCACTATCCAACTTATTTAAAACTCCCACAGATGCATTATATATTACCACACGTTACTTGTAACTGCCTAGCACATGGCTAACATATTCTAACTCCTTTCCCCTAGCCACTATCTAACGTCCTCTTTAAAATTCCCACAGATGCACTATATATTACCACCCGTTAGTTGTAACTGCCTAGCACATGGCTAACATATTCTAACTCCTTTCCCCTACCCACTATCCAACCTCCTCTTTAAAACTCCCACAGATGCACTATATATTATCACATCTTACTTGTAACTGCCTAGCACCTGGCTGACATATTCTAACTCCTTTCCCCTAACCACTATCCAACTTATTTAAAACTCCCACAGATGCATTATATATTACCACACGTTACTTGTAACTGCCTAGCACATGGCTAACATATTCTAACTCCTTTCCCCTACCCACTATCCAACCTCTTTAAAACTCCCACAGATGCATTATATATTACCGCTTATTACTTACCAAATCACCACCACCTTCTCCTCACTATCCTATCTATACCCACTAACTCTCACCTAGACTAAATTCAAAAGCTTTCCCTTAAAATGTCAAAGAACCTCATATGAACGTGTCTATATTTTCCTCCTTTCACAAACTTTTAGTTTTTCCTTTCTTCTCTTATGTTCATTACATCTTCAAGATTATCTGGCTACTTTTTTTTAGTTTTTTCCTTTCTTGTCTTATCTTCACTACATCTTCAAGATTATCTCTACTTAACATACCACCTGCTATACATTTCATTGTAAGTCTAATCCACAATGCTCATGTAAATATCTTATGTATAGTATGTTAACAATTGTTTAGGAGCTTTTCTTCCCGGGCCTCCACTGAAAATGAACAGCTCTGTCCAGTCGGCCCATCCCGCTAAACAAATGTAAAATAAATAAAATAAATATTCTTTTAAGAAGAAACATCTGATCCCACTAAATGCTATACCATTTTTTCTAAAGCATACTAACAAAGAGGTAAGTTAAAAAAGAACCCTTTTAGTTCACATCAACTTGATTACTTGTGACCATAGACTCAGTTGTGATTTTAAATGTTACTACTGTGTTTTATATCAGCAAAACACCACAGTTTTGATCACTGACCTTTTGAATATGAGGGATTCCCAAGCATCCCCAGTACATCATCTCCAACTATGTAATAAAGGCAACAGCCACTTCCACACCCACACATGATGATTGGTGGATCAGCCAGGACACATCTCTCATCTTTTCAATAAATAGAGCTCTTTGTCTTCTGCTAACCAGCACTGAGCAGCACTTGGACAGCTTCCTGCTAAGAACTGAATAAAGATTATGAGTGAATGAAGGATCTCTGACTATTTTTAAAATGAGCAAAATTTTAAGCTTACACTGACATTTTAACCTGCACTGAGATTTTAGCTCCAGATCCGGGAGCAGTTTTCTAAACCTCTCTTTTTGGGTACAGCAGGTTCAGCACAGAGAAGATGCCCACATGGATTACTACAAAGCATCAGTTAATTGTGAAATGGAATAGCCACATAGCAACATTTCGGCTGACAGAGGACAAGGAGAACCAAAAGTGGAATAAGGAGTTAAAACCCTTGGACTTCAGGGGAGCCCCTACCATGCGAATATTAAGCTTCATTTAAACTCTGCCCCACTGCAGGTAAGAAAAGACCTACACAATGGAGGCTGATGAAAATTATGTGTACAGAGGAGGTTGTAACCTTGAAAAGTTGCAAGTGGTGAGCTCTTAGGGACCAGGTTGACTTAAGTCTCACGAGTCAGCAAGGATACAGAGGGTCACTCAGCTCTAGCATTATGGTTATTATGTAACGTGCTTGTGCTGTAATCTGACTCTGTGGTTTTACTGCAATGCAATGTATGAAGAACTAAAACACCCAGCCTAACAGAGCTATAATAAGCTTGACTCTGTAAGAAGCCTCTATGTTTCTTAGTACCATACACTTATTTCTTTAATACTCATGTTAATCAGAAAAAAACTAAATGAAAACTCCAGTCAAGTTAGAACTTCCAATGAGTGACCTCCAATACCTCCTGTAACAGAGACACATGAGATATATGCAAATGACCCTTATGAACCTCAGGTGTTTGAGTATTCTGATTGCCCATGACTTTTACATTTGAAGTCATTTTAATGGATAATTTCAGGCCAATAAAGACAAACAATACTAGATATGGATATGCATACTTTTGCCTTGTTACAATTTCATCAGCATAGCATGACTAAGCATAAGAAACACGGCTGATGTCCATTATCATTAGGGTGACTGCAAAATATCCCAACTAACAAATTAAAACAAATAGAAGATCACACTGAAAAAACAATCAGAAAAAACTAAATGAAAACAACAGCCAAGTTAGACCTTCCAATGAGTGACCTCCCAAACCTCCTGTAACAGAGGCACATGGGATATATGCAAATGACACTTATGAACCTCAGGTGTTTCAGCTATTAATACTCATGTTACAAAATGTGAAGCCAATCATCCCGGTAAAACACAATATCAGTATCACAGAACAAATGTGCAAAATGATATATTTGTAGTTGCCCAGCTTTTACTTGCAAAGAATGGTGCTCAGCAAGTAGAAATACTTCATATAAATTTATGTGAGTTACAGGGTTTATTTCATGTGTAGAAGTATTGTAGGTAGATAGGAGTTAGCTCAAGAAAACTCTGAGATCATGGTAGCTAACTGGTATAACACATAGAAATTATTGGCAGCAGGGAATTACAATGAGCAAGGAAAGGTATGCCCACCAACCCATAATAGTTAAAGTATTGATGATATTAATCAAAAGACAAAGGTCCCTGCAATTACTCGCTTTTTTATAACCCTCCTCATTCCTTGGTAAGAGCTGATCATGGACCCACCATGCATGCAGACAGTCCATTTTCTCTCTACTTAGCCCTATCCCTGTTCTTGGAGACTTATGACACCACATCAGCATATGGCCATTTTGTGCCTTCTGCATGGTGTGTACATGTTCCCACATACATGCTCACTGACCATCAAGCCCACATCCCACAGCCTGACCAGAATTATCACCTTAGTCTTCCAGTATGGGTGAGTCAGCATAACCCTTTCTCAATATATGAACTTTTCTTTTAAGATGGTTATTTAGTAAGAAGACATGTATTGATATGACTTTTTTTGTAGGTTATCCACATTTGAAAATGTCTAAAGTAGGATTTCTATTATGAAAACATGATATTTTGCAACCCAAACCATACCCATAACCATAAAAAAGGAATAGCAATTGTGGGGGGAAGGGAAAAGTGCCCCAGACACAAAGTGTTAGAGGGTGCAAAATGATTAGCAATCCACCATCCTGATCACACTTAGTCCAATACCGGCTTAAAAGCAGGTATTGCATTTGTAGTCAAACTTTGGTGCTGTAGCTACGCATGTGTGATCTAACTACAGCAACTGCTTGCTACATTGTAGCAAGTAGTTTTGCTACAGTTTCAATGCAACACAATCT
>NC_056740.1:506508827-506738827 GCF_019279795.1 Protopterus annectens | reverse complement strand
GAAATTAACCATAGGCACTAAACAGCCTATAATTGCAAAGTACCTTGCAAAGGTAAGGGGAAAACAGCTCTTAAACTTTACAAAAAAGCGCTTAAACATGCATGTTCAAGTGTCAGCTTCCGGTGATTTCTCCTGCCCACCTAGTGAATCTGGGCATACTGAGGCAATGTGGCAACTGCCTCATGTACACAGACAATCCTCTCCTCCTACCACCCAACACTACAACCTGCGAGAGATGCACTTACATAGCCAAACTGGAAGCAAAACTCTCTCCGGCTAAGATTGTGCTAGACAGTCAAGAGGAGAAGGTTATCACCTGCATTACACCTCAAGCAGCTCATAGCCCTTCAAAACCCACACCATCAACACCCACACATAGCAACACTAAACTTACATATGCGGAGGCCCTTAACATTAACCTGCCCAAGCAAAAAGGACCTCCGAAGCCGTAACGCAAACAAACACCAGGCACAACCAAAGTGACACATAGCTCACAACACCAGTGTGCCACCCAACAACAGCCCATTAGGCAAGACAATGTACCCAACACTTTAGTCATAGGTGACTCTATAGTCAGGCACACTGATGTCCCACTCACCAGGCTGAACAAGGAGAAAATTACAGTCAGCTGCCTGTCGGGTGCCAGGATCCGCCACATAACGCATGCACTCAAGTCATTCCACAACAAGTACAAATACAACTCTGTCATTGTCCATGCTGGAGTGAATGACTTGAGACATACCTCCCTGGACTACATGAAAAGAGACATGGAAGAGCTCTTGGATCATGTGACCAGGCAGGTATGACCCTAGCCCTGAGTAGCATCCTGCCTTTGCCCAGAATGATACCACAGTAGAAGGACAAAATGATTGACTTCAACAATTGGCTAAGCTTCTGGTGTCATTCAAAGGGATCCAATATTTGTCTGTCTGGGAAGACATGATCAACAAACCATGATGCTTTGCCAGAGATGGTCTGCACCTGTCACCCTTGGGATTGAGGTTACTGGCTAAGGCTCTTGCCACCCCTATAGCGCCTTTTTTAGGCAAGGTTCAAAGGATAAAACCTCCACCGTAACAGATACAAGCATGCAAAATCTGAAGGTAATGCTACTCAATGCTAGAAGTCTAAACCTCAAAATGCACTCTCTCGAGGCACTCCTAAAAATGGAGAACATCGATATCTGTGCAGTAACTGAGACCTGGTTCAAGGCTCCAGAGAGCACCCCTGCAATACCAGGCTACAATTCTTACCACACTTTTCAGCCACAAAACCAAGACCGAAACACTAAAGGTGGAGGAGTGCCCATATTCATCAAGGATATTCACACCTCCAGGCTAGCTGCCCAACACAATGCATCTGAAATTCTCCATGTGCAACTAACACTAGGTAAGACTGCAATCCAAATTGTAGCTTGCTACAGATCCCACACCATGCCCCAAGATTCTCATTACACCTTTCGAAACATACACGAAAATATTAAGATACAACCAAACACCCTAATACTGGGTGATTTCAACTACCCTGTCACTAATTGTTGGGTACCAACTCTTTTTCCCAACGGATCTTGGAAATCATAAATTCCAATGCCCTGGATCAACTAATCCATTGTCCCACCAGGGGCTCCAATATCCTAGACATGGTCATTACCAACATGGGAGATATATGCTCCACACCAGTGGTCACCCCCTCATTGGTCAGGTCTGACCATAAGCAAATCACCCTTGACATCCACATCCCACTGCCACCCCCCAGTAAGGAAACCTCCTTAAAAAACTTCTCCAAAGCCAACTTCATGCTACTTAAGTCAGAAGTGACTAACTTCACAACACCCACACAGATGGGATCTGGAAGTTCGACTACAGAATCCTACACTAAAGCACTGTACGAGCACATCCACTCGTGCATAAATCATGCCATCCCAAATAGAACCAAGATGCTCTTCTCCAAAATAAGGAAGCCAATCTGGTGGCCCCCTGCTACAAACAAACTACACAACAGAAGGAAGAAACTGTTGCAGAAAAGAGGAAAATCCCAGGATGCAACAAACTCCCTCACCAGCCTAAGTAAGAAGCTGAAATCCCTCATAAAATCCTCAAAAGCTAGTTACGAAAATAAAATTGCCAAAGATTCCAAAGACAACCACAAGGCATTCTATAGTTATGTCAAGAATCTAAATGGCAATGCTCAGATCTGCTCTGAGCTACAACAGAATGGCATTAAATATACTGATCCCAAGGATATTGCCAATATCCTGGCAGATCGATTTAGTGCCAACTTCACCCCCCTCTCACCCCCTAAAGGGCCCATCTCAATACCAAAAGATTGCCAAATTCCGATAATCACGGCCACACATGTAGAAACCGCACTCTCCAAAGCTAAGAATACAACATCCATGGGACCAGATGACATCCCAGGCTGTGTACTACATGAACTACAAAATGAACTGGCACCTCACCTAAGTGTCATGTTTAATCATAGCCTCACCTCAGGCTTCGTGCCCACTGAGTGGCATACAGCTACAGATATCCCGCTCCACAAGGGATGATCCACCTTGGATCCCGGTAACTACTGTCCCATCAGTCTGACAAGACTGATCTACAAGGGCATGGAACGCATTATCATGGAACTTATAAACAAAGACATTGGCAACCTTCAAACACTGGACCCCACCCAGACTGGGTTTGTGAAGGGCCGATCTTGTCTCCTGAATCTGATTGACTTCTTCAAATCAGTCTCCAGAGCTGTGGATGAGGGTAAGGTGGTCCACACAGCCCATCTGGACCTCGCCAAGGCCTTCAACACCATCCCCCACTCTGGAATCATAGATAAACTTACTAAGCTGAGCATAAATCCCTACATCACTCGACGGGTTACCAACTGGCTTACTGACAGAATTCAGAATGTAAAAGTAGCTGACTCCAAATCCACCTCCAGACAAGTGACAAGGGGAGTACCTCAGGGTTCAGTCCTGGGACCACTCTTGTTTGGCATCTACGTCTCTGAAGTACAGGCCACACTAAGGGACTCTGGCTAACAAAGTTTGCAGATGACTGCAAACTGGGAGCCATTATTGAATCCCCAAATAATGTGGATATTCTACAAAAGGGCCTTACAAAAACAGATGGCTGGTGCCAGAGCCATGGGCTCAAGCTAAGGCATCTGCAACAGCTGGAAAGGCCACAGAAATACCTCACTAAAAGAATCACAGGCCTAAAGCAGATGCCATATGCTGAGCGTCTAAAAGAACTCCAGCTATACTCTGTGGCATATCTTCTACTCAGAGGCGATCTCCGCTTAACATACAAGGCCATGTCAAACCCTGAGCTGTTGGACATGCTCCACTTAAAGAAATCCCAATCCCTCAGAGCCACATGCTCCAGGGATCTAAACCTTGTCATCACAATGAACAAAACATGCTGGAGTGATAGGTTCCTGACCCAGAGACTCCCCATACTCTGGAATAGACTGCCCATACATGTCAAGCAGAGCGCCTCATTGGCCCTCTTCAAAAGGAACCTTGATGATTGGATGGGAGATAGGAAATTCACCCCGGGGATCATGTCAGTTGCCCTGCTAGACAGGGGCCCAGAGAAGTAAATATTGTGGGAAGAAATATCCAGGGAATTGTTATGGCTAGGCTTGCACAGGCCCTAGGGCCGATAGCCTAGTACCAACCTATGAACCTATGTGTCTCAGATTATCAAACAGTTGCCATTTTTTTTTTTGGTATTTACAAAGACATTTAGTCTGGGAGTCTATATGCTGCAGCCTTAATGTTTGGAATATATTTCTTTTATCAATATATTTTAAAAATGCTTCACTTGCATAGAGAGATCAGTATTTGGTGGTTTATAGCTGTTCAACTGTCCTTTTTTATTCTTATTTAATACATTCTGTGCTGAGCAGGTGCTGACATGCAATGTGGTCTTACAAGTGAGGATCATTAAAATATTATGGCTGTAGTTTTTCATATCAGTTTCTACATCTGGGAGAGCCAAATATTTTCTTCTGCACCGATGCTTGCAGCAAGAAAATAAATGCGTTCATCATTGCCAGAAGTATAGTTGCATGCTGTGTAGATGTTGACTTGTGAAAAACAAATTACACATAACAAATATAAAAAATGCAGGTTAAGAAAGACTCCACAATGTACCTGAAGAGAGATATAAGCATAGATAGTGGAAGGTACAGAACAGAAAGGCACATTTGGAGGAGAATTGTAGATTGTGTTCTGAATTCTGAGAACAGCCATCCCTCTAGTTGATTTTATTTCTGCATTTCATAATGCTTCAAAGAATATATAATACTAAAAATGACATTTTGAGTAAAAAATAGAGAACCATTAGATATGCTTATTGGCTTTTTGGGCAGCGATTCTATCCCTTTTAACTTTCTGCCTTAAAACCCATGTTTGCACTGTTTTTGCCCTTGTTTAAGCTCCATGGATCCCGTTTTGGCATCCTAAAGCCTACAAGAGCAGTAGAGAGGACACAGAGAGATTTTTTTTGATTCAATCTAAGTATCACTGCTTTACCTGCCTATATTGCTGCTTACTGCACTTGTTTTGTCATATTTTCACCCTAAATTCTACTGCATTTATTGTAATTTTAGCTACACACTCAGATGTGCTAGACTGTACTGTGTTTTAAGTGTTTGCTTGCCTTTTATTGCAATCATAGTGAATTTTAAACTGTGCACTGTTGTTCTTTTACTGTATTTGCCCTTGCTAAGTGTATTCTCCGTTTACCTGTAAAAATGAAAAAAGACAAAAAAACCTAGCTGTTTGCTTTTTCTTCCTGCTTTTTTCCTTAACCAGTATAGTCCAGTTACAGATGTTGCTGTATTCAGGACTGTTTTCTTAGTTTCTGAGTGCCCCATACCTTTCTGTGATTGAGGGAAGCCTTTCCACCTATCACTGAGAGTGGTAAGCACAGGGCAGCCTATCAGTCACAAGAGGAGTGGTTTCAAACTCGGAAATTGTAGCTTATTGGCAGTTTGGGCAGCATTTCTATACCTTTTAACTTTCAACCTTAAAAACCCATGTTTGCATGGTTTTGCATGTCGCGCAGCACCGCTAAGTTATGGTTAAACTATTTCTGGTGCCAGAAAGTCTAGTCTTCCAATTGGCTGGGTGGCCTAATGGTTAAGGTGTTTGCCTTACAAACACAAGGTGCAGGGTTAGAGTCTCACAAGGGATAATTGGCTAGGCTTAAAATGGCCCACAAGGGCAATAAGCCTAGTACTAATCTATGAACCCTTAAATCTTGCCAGTCTAACATCCATTTGCACTCAACTTGAGCATCAAAGTCTAGCACTTGCTCAATGCCTCTCGTAGCATGATACTGGAGCATTTTTACTGCTACCAGCACTAAACAACTTCAGTACTATTCAATTAACACCCATCCAGGTTATGTCTAAAGGTCAGTTCCCTGTGCTCACTCCTGGTAACCTGGTGAACCTGGGCATACTGAGGCAATGTATCAACTGCCTCATGTACACAGATAACCCTCTCCTCCTATCTCCCAACACCCAGACTTGTGAGAGATGCACCTATATATCCAGGCTGGAAACAAAGCAGTCTCTTGCCATGACTGGACTTGCCAGCCAAGAGGAGAAGGTCAACACCTGCACCACACCACATGAAACACATAGTCCTCCAAAATATACACCGCCACAGTCCTCACATAGAAACACAAAACACACACCCATATTTGCAGAGGCTCTCATTAAAAATCTACCCAAACATCAGAGACCTCCAAGGCAGACACACAAGCAACCAGCACACCACAGTACAAACCATGCAACACATAGTTCACACGAACAGTTTGCCCCCCAAAAAAAGCCCCTAAGGCAACACAGTATACCCAATACACTAGTTATAGGTGATTCAATAGTAAGGCACACTGATGTCCCACTCATCTGGTTGAACAAGGAGAAACTTACAGTTAGCTTTCTGTCAGGCGCTAGGATCCACCACATAACGCACAAGCTGAGGTCACTCCACAGCAGGTACAAATATGACTCGGTCATTGTCCATGTTGGTGTGAACGATCCGAGACATACCTCTCTGGACTATATGAAAAAGAGACCTGGAGGAGCTCTCAGACTATGTAGCTTAGGCAGGTATGACCCTAGCCCAGAGTGGCATCCTGCCATCACCCAGAATGATACCACAGTACAAGCAGAAAATGATTGACTTCAACAATTGGCTAAATTTCTGGTGTCATTCTAAGGGGATCCAGTATCTGTTTGCCTAAGATGACATGATCAATAGACTTTGATGCTTTGCCAGAGATGGCCTGCATCTGTCACCCCTGGGATTCTGGATACTGGCTAAGGTGCTTGCCACCCCAGGTTTATATCATAAGTTCACAGTTTGAAAACTTTGAATCTCATATGATCAATATTATATGAGCAAAGTTTTCAAACACTGAACATTTCAACAGAGATCGCCATAGGGAATATTTCCCTTCAATTCAATGTAATGCAATCTCAGAGTTGGTATATTTAAGTAGCGGAGGGTGTGGGGGGTGCAGGGGGGGCTTGCCCCCCTGCATAGAGCAGCCAGGTAGTTTTTTTGTTTTTAGTTTATTTATATTTTAAGTTTGATGTTTGAAAACTTTGCTCATATGGAGATGATCATATCAGATTTTAAGTTTTCACACTTTGAACTTATAATATAGACCCACCACCCCTATAGTGCTTTTTTTAGGCACTATCCTGATATCAAAAGTACCACCGTAACTGCTAAAACCAAACGGAATCTGAGGGTTATGCTTCTCAATGCTAGAAGTTTGAATCTCAAAATCCACTCACTCGAAACTCTCCTTAAAATGGAGAACATAGATTTCTATGCAGTAACTGAAACCTGGTTCAAGGCTCCAGAGAGCACCCCCGCACTACCAGGGTATAATTCATACCAAATCTTTAGGCCCCAAAACCTGGACTGAAGCACTAAAGGAGGCAGTGTCTCCATATTCATAAAGGATATACACACCTCCAGACTAGTACCCCAATACAGCACTTTGGAAATACTCCAGGTACAACTAACACTGGGCAAGACAGCAATCCAGGTGGTTGCCTGCTACAGGTCCCCCACCATGTTCCAAGACTCCCACTCCACATTCTTAAACATCCTGGAAAATACCAAAGTGCAAACCAACACCCTAATACTGGGGAACTTTAATTATCACTACATAAACTGGGAAAATTCCTCAAGTACTAACTCACTTGGTCAAAGATTCCTGGAATTCACAAATTCTAATGCCCTGGGCCAGCTTGTTCTTACCCCCATTAGGGGTAATAAAATCCTCAATCTGGTCATAACTAACATGAGAAACTGCTGCTCTAGACCTGAAATTAACTCCACCCTGGTCAGATCTGACCACAAGCTAATCACCAAGGATATCCACATCCCCCCTTTCACCATAAAGGAAACCACAGTAAAACCTTACCAAAGCAAACTGTGGGCTTCTAAAAGTGGAGGTGACAAACTTTATGATGCCCATGCCGTTAGAAAATAGCTGCTCAACTGCTGAATCACACACCATCGTGCTGTATGAACATATTCACAAGTACATGGCTAGAGCCATCTCAAACAGAACCAAGACGCTTACCTCCAAAAAAGGAAGCCAATATGGTGGTCCCCTACCATAAACAAACACTACTGTCACAGAAAAGGGTAAGGTCCCAAGACTGGAAACAATCCCTGACCTAGCCCTGGCAAAACATTGAGATAACTCATCAAATCCTCTAAAGTTAGCTATGAAAACAAAATAGCAGCAAATACTAAAGACAGCCACAAGGCATTTTATAGTTATGTCAAGAATCTTCAGGGCAACACTCAGGTCTGCTCTGAGCTACAGCACAATGACAACACATATACTGAGCCAGCTGACATTGCCAATATATTGGCTGATAGGTTCAGTGCAGACTTTACCCCCCTTTCAGTGCAAACTTTACCCCCCTTTCAGTGCAAACTTTACCCCCCTTTCACCCCCCAAAGGACCAATTGCAATTCTTGAGGAGTGTCAAGTTCCTAATATTACTGCTGCTCAGGTTAAAACCGCCTAAAGCCAAGAACACAGCTTCCATTGGACTCGATAATATCCCTGGATGCATCCTACATGAGCTACAAAATGAACTGGCACCACACCTGAGTGCCCTGTTCAATCACAGCCTCACTTCAGGCTTTGTACCCACCAAATGGCGAACGGCCACGGTCATCCCACTCCACAAAGGGGGAGTGACTATAGACCCTGGAAACTACTGCCCATTAGCCTGACTGATCTGATATGCAATGGTATGGAGTGCATCATCATGGACCTTATAACTAGGGATATAGGAAGCATCCAAACTCTGGACCCCATGCAGTTTGGATTTGTGAAGGGCTGATCATGCATGTCTGCTCAATCTGGTAGACTTCTTTAAGTCCATCACTAGAGCGCTGGACGAGGGCAAGATGGTACACACATCTTATCTCGATCTTGCCAAGGCCTTTGATACCATTTTCCACTCTGGAATCATTGACAGATTCACTAATCTAGGCATTAACCCCTATGTCATGAGGTGGGTTGCTAACTGGCTCATGGCTAGAACCCACACTGTGAACTTTGCAGACTCCATATCAGACTACTGACCAGTCACAAGTGGTATCCCACAGAGATCTGTCCTGGGTCCCCTTCTGTTTGGCATCTTCTCAGAAGTTCAAGCCAACACAAAAGGACTTGCTGAAAAGTTTGCAGATGATTCCAAACTGGAAGCCACTTTAGAATTCCTGACTGATGTAGAAATCCTACAAAGGGGCGGCACTGACACAAATGACTGGTGCCGGAACCACAGCCTTAAACTAAATGCCAAAACATGCATCGTTATTCCCTTTGGGAAAAACGCTGTGCCTGTGAACTACTACATCAACGGTGTTCCACTTAACTCAGAAGGTATAATTAGAGATCTGGGAAGACAGGTTGATAACAACCTCTCCTTTCACAACCACATTGCCACTGTGGTCAGAAAATCCTTCTATGTGGCACATCTCATTACAAAGGGTTTCTCATCTATGAAGAAAGAGGTCATCATCCCTCTCTACTCATCCCTCATTAGACCTATTATAGAATACAATGCCCCTTTTAGCATGTACCTCAATCTACCTGCAACAGCTGGTGAGGCCACAAAAATACCTCACTAAAAGGATTCTAGGCCTTAAACGCATGCCCTATACTAACAGACTCGAAAAAACTCCAGCTATACTCAGTCTTATATTACCTCCTTAGAGGTGATCTACAAAGCCATGTCTGACCCAGAGCTGCTAGACATGCTACATCTAAAAAAAACCCAATCCCGCTGTGCCACATGCTCCAGGGACCTCAATATTGTTACCACATTAAATAGAACATGCTGGAGGGATAGGCTCCTTACCCAGAGACTGCCCATGCTCTGGTACAGACTCCCCCCATCCACGTCAAGCAGAGCTACTCTCTGGCCCTCTTCAAAAAAATCTTGAGTGGATGGGAAATAGAACATTCACCCCAGGGATCACCTCAGCTGCCCTCCTAGATAGAGGTAATGGGAACTAATGTCTGTTGACATGATACTGAGGATTCTTATTAGCTAGGCTTATATAGGTCCCAGGGCCATTAGCCTAGCACACACCTATGAACCTATAAGACTGCAGGTGTGAATTACAGGATTTCACATGAAACCTGAAATTACAGTATTTTGAGGCATTCTCCATACTCTGAGGTACACCAGTCTTAGAGTTAGTATAAGTAGCAGCCGTGCAGTGGGATTAGATCCTAATGCTAAGGTAAATAAAAGACTTTATCCCCATCCCACTGCAAAACTGCTTTATTAACTGGGTAGGTGAGCTGGTCCACAGACCCTTTTCAGTCATGACTTGGGTACTATAAAATACAAATTAATAATTATCAGAAGATCAATAATTATAGGCAGCATTGCTTAATACTATAAGATGTAATGACAAAGATGCATTGTAAAATGAAGTAATAAGTTTGTGTAACAGTACTTAACACTTGCAAAAAGGATGCCATCATCAAAATATAATACAGTCAGTAAGTTTGTATGAAAATAACATTAAATGACCTAGAATTAATTAGGGGAAATATTATTCAGTTATGTTGAAGAATAATGTAAATATGTAAGGTATATAATGCAATAATAATGATTGTAACAACAGGGTAATTAGGATAGCAGTAATTATAAGAAGAGATAGAGATCATAGAAAAAACTATACGGAAAATAAGTATTTATGATGAGAGGAAACAGCGATTAGAAAATAAGTGCCTATTTCGAATCATATAGTAAATTATAATTAGTTTAACTTGCTTCACAAAAGCAATTGCAAATGGCTTTATTATGTAAGTGATTGCTTAGTGCAGGTTTAAAGAATTTTCGACTTTCAGTGATTTCAAATTTACTATGATAGTCATTCATTAAGGTGGGTCCAGTATTGGAGAAGGCATTTCCCCAGTTACACTGCTGAATGCCACTCAAGACAGGGTGTTAGGGCCTCTGCTTGTGTACTTCTTAGTGGGTAGGTAACATTCTTAGGTAGAATTACACTTGTCATCTAGGGTGGAGGGGCAGTATCCAGTATGGAGGATTATGTAGATCAAGGTGGCATGAAATGCAATAGACCTTTTGGTTATAGGAATCCAATTAACTTGTTTTACAATTTTGCAGTGATGCATATACATGTCTGCCAGCAGTCCACAGCTGAATATTTCATTTCCAATAATTTGTAGTTTTTGTGTGGCCTGCATTAAGTATAAATTGAGCAAGGGTAATAGAATGTTCCTAGCAATGACTAGCCAGGTTTTGGGTAATAGCAATTAGAAGATGTGATAGCAGATTTTCAGTTGGGATAGAAACTTTGAGGTAATATTTTAAATGTGGAGGGTGAATTTGTGTGAGTGGTATACTTTTGAGGTCTTGATACTTCTACTGGCTGGCATTTATAATGGCAAGTCAATTCTTATCTTTAAGAAGAATATTGGGGAAGGAAGCAATTTTTTATGAGAGGCAAAAAGCATTACATTAGTTCTGTTAGCACTCAGTAAGAGTTTGCTGTTATATAGCCAGGATGATAGCTTTGAGAAGCTTGTCTGAAATTTCTGTTGTTGGTACTAATGTAATAAAGACAGAAAGGAGAAGAGGCCTTAGCACAGAGCCTTGTGATGCACTGGTAATTAGTGTACCATATTCATATAATGAAATATTTGCGTTAGATTGGACTTTGTTTTCTTTTATGCAGCTTTACAACTAGTTGTGTTGTTGCCAAAGTTTAATTTGTATAATTTGAGGATGAGAAGGTTGTGGTTTTACTGTCTCAAATAGAGGTGTAGCAAGCAAATTCCATTTTGTACTCACAAGCTCTTAGTGCTACCCCCCCAGACACCTGTGAGTTAAAAATGGACACATCTCTCAAACTGCTGCCACCCAAAAAACTTAATAAATGTAGTAACATTTTCATATGTTCCCCCTAAAACTATTAAGGGTATTGTTTTTAGATTAGCAATATTGCAACATTTGTTGAAGGCATTCCTTTTAGTACCTGTAGACATAATATGACTAAAAAAAGCCACATTGATGTGATGCTCAGAAAAAAAAATTACTCATAGGATTACAAAGAGTGTGTTTGGCTACACTCTTGGTCTCAAAGGCTCTAGTACTGCCAATAAATACTCCTGGGTATATAAGATCATTATGTTGTGCAATGTGTTAGTAACAGAAACAAATTAACAAAAACATTCAGTGGTCTCACCATAAATCACACGCTGATGTTTCTACTTAGTTTACTTTAATATTTTGTTCTGAATGAAGTCTGCCAACACATAACACATTTGTTTTAAGTGTCTCAGTAATGAACAATTTATTGGTTACAGTGAGCCGCTGGTATATTTCCCCCAAAAAGTTTGCTAATGATGTTTATACAGTATTTATGCAATAAACTGATCTTATTTTATATATTTCTTATACCTAAGATAGTTCTTTAGCCATTCAATTATTGAATTGTTCACACAATTTATTTTATGCATAATACACAGCGTAATATTTTCTCTTAGAATGAACAATATATGATTTACCTCCTGTATTCAATAGAAAATGTGGTGGTTCTACCTAATAAATGTTCTATGTCCTGATATGTCTGTTAGCTAAAATATGTGGCATTCATACTGAAATCTGTATCCATCTACTGTATAGCGTTTTAATATATATACCCTGTGCTACATATTTATTATCTATTTGTGTTTAACAGTGTAATCTGATGGATTAGGATTCATTTTAACAGAGGTTCTATATGAAAAGCTCCGCTACATAGTTCTGAAAAAAAATTATTGCAAGTTCTATATTAAATATATAATAGCATGAGGAAAATTTCATGTATTTGATGCACTATAGTCAATACTGTAGGCATAAAAGGAGGAGTGAAAGGCATTACTACAGTAAGTATTTTATTCTCTCCCAACTTGTACATAGAAAATACATTGTTTTATAAAAGCTGAGATGAGACAGATGGTGCAGCATGAGGAATATAATCTACATCAATTTGTTATTAAGACCAGGAGGACTATAAGATCAGGTCAGTTTATTTTTATAAATGTATATAGATTAGTAAATGGTGAGCTCCTAATTCAGCAGATACATTTGACACTATTTTCTTGCCAGTCAGTTTTCAGAGGCTATGCAGATTTTGTATGTTAGGAAGAAAGGTAGATCACGATTACGTCTGCTATTCCTGGGAATAGATCCAATTGGTTTTCCTGGGAATAGATCCAATGCATTCCTGGGAATAAATCCAATTGCTATTCCTGGGAATAGATCCAATTGCTGTTCTTGGGAATAGATGTAATGCATTCCTGAAAAGAAGTGAGATGATGAGAAAGTAGAATAGATGTGATCCTGCTACAAAAGTTTGGTATAAAAAGATGCTTTAAGGTATGTTTTGATTCCCTGTAATTTGATTTACAATACCAAATTTCTTCAGCAAACTGTTAATAAAGTTTGTCATTTCATTTTATTGAAACCACTGCCTCACTTTGTAGAAGTTTTACTGTCTGCCATATAAAGCAAGGGTAATACCTCTTTTGGCCTCAATGGCCTTCAAATTCTTATACGTAAAATACAACTTGTCCAGTCTTGTAAATTAACAATAAATTTAAATCACTACCCACTAAAATCACAGGACCAAGAGGATATGACTATTTTCAGGCCTTCATTCAGCATAGTTATTGGTGAAAATATCTTCCCCAAGAGCATTCATTCAATCTAGGACTACTTCGACTTTCAAGGAAAATGAAATGATATTTAAGCTGTATATGAATGACATTGTTGCAGGAACATTGCGTAAATGTATTTTGGGAATTATCAGTCCTCATTATTTGCCAAATATACTGCTTTTAGGCAAATGACTCAATCAATATTTGTCCTGTAAGCCATTCTAGAGTTTGTTGTGTTTGCAGTACCTCAGTGTTTGAATATGTGCACTGTCATTGTACATTTCTATCCTTAAATGAGACTTTTGAACAGGAAATGTCATTTCATACTGTGGTTGCCAAATCACTCTTAGAAATGGAATTGCTTAATAAAACTTCAGAGTTCATGTAACAGACGAGGAAGATCATACCTGTCAACATACAGATATCAAAAATCTGGATAAAAGCTCTGGAAAAGAAGAGATAGCTATCCAAAAATCTGAACAGAAGGTTAACACATTTGCCTAACTAAAAGCATAACTCCTCCTATTCCATTACGATTGTGGGATTGTGAGATTCTACCACACAGAGATGCATGTTTAAGATACAGTTTAGAAAACAAGTGAAAAAATAACACAAAACATAACCAGAATGGTGCAATATATATATATATATATATATATATATATATATATATATATGGGTCTACTTTCATAGACCGAACGTACGAATCGCCGACACACATGTTCCCGACCCCAAACAACCGAAAACACACCACACCAACAACTCAACATACCGAACACCACAACACCGACACAAAAAACGCCAACTACACATTGCACACAACAACATATCCACTAACCTTAACCTAAACCCTAACCCTATCGTCCGACACTACCGCACACTTACCCAACCCGCACCCTAACCCTAACTCACTTAACACACCTCTAAACCTCAACACCGTCACTATCGCACACTCACCCTACCTGCACCCTAACCCTAACTCACTTAACCACCCCTAAACCTCAACACCGTCACTACCGCACACTTACCCTACCTGCACGCTAACCCTAACTCACTTAACCCACCCTAAAACATGCAGCCTGTCACTATCGCACACTCACTCCACCCGCATTCTAACACTGACACACTTAACACTACCCTACACTGCTCTACATCACTTCCACACACTTACCTCACCGGAACCCTTAGTCCGACACCACCGCACACTCACCTTTCCCACACCCTATCCTAAAATCCCTCACTATCGTCCACTTACCTGTCCGCTCCCCAATACTACATCTTTCACTTTCGCACACTTACCGTATCGCGCTCACACGCTGCCGTTGTCGGTCTCTCAGCCGTCGGGATATCACGTTTTCGGTAACCTACCTGTTCGGTCGTTCCGTCTCGGTCTTCCGGGTGTCGGTGACGTGGCGCTTCGGTCTATGAAAGTAGACCCATATATATATATATATATATATATATATATGTATATAGACACACACACACACACACACACACACACACTTTTGTTTATTATAAACAGAGTTCGGTTCTGGAAACAGAGAAAAACAAAAAGGTTTCACCAATACAATCCTCTTCTTCAGCATATCAAAGACACAATCATTTATCATTTTTAAATCATGGCAATCCAATCATGCAAGAATAATAGGCAGGAGTATAGCCAGGCCTACTTGGTTGAGTAAATTTTTTTTCCTAAGATTCTTACAGAAACATTATTGATGCTTACATTGGACAGAACATCTGGAACTGTATAAAGTAATACCTGCAAAACATATCTGTAAGACACTTAATAAATGATAGAAATAAACCTGTTAAAATGGCTCTTCATTTTAGTTTTTATCCCTTGCTTTCTGCCAACTGTCAGCATTATC
Organism: Protopterus annectens; assembly: GCF_019279795.1. NCBI lineage: Eukaryota > Metazoa > Chordata > Ceratodontiformes > Protopteridae > Protopterus > Protopterus annectens. Next base: position 506,723,712 of record NC_056740.1, on the reverse strand, counting down.
GTAATTAACTGAACCATTTGTTCCCATTTTGAGCTGTCCAGATTTTATTTTTTATTTTAATCCACACCTATCACAGAATGTTATATACTTTTGCACAGATGTGACAGTCTGCAATGTTTTTCCCTGTGGGTGCACACATTCCCGCACATATCCAATGACATCTACTATGTGAAGCAGAGCCATGCACACTTCCCAACCCATCTGCTGCATGCCATGTATCTTTCTCACCAACAGATGTCAGCTTTGCAGTGACCCGAACTGCCTCCCTATCCCCAGTATGAGTGAGCTGGCACTGTCTGCTCACCCCTGTAACTCTAATACTACCCAAACCCCTAAATGATCTCAGGATTTCTAATTCATAGTCAGAGCTCATTAATCAAATAATTAAATTACTGAATTGATAGATTAATTATTTGTAACTGGGTGGATGAGCTGGTCCATACACCCTTTTCAACTACAACTCAGATATAGAAGCAAGATCACAAAGATAAGATAAAAAAATGGTACATTAAAACACATGTATGAACAGTGAGTATGTTACTTAGGTGGGGATGAAAACCAATGAGGTGGAAACGTAATGAATGCTTACAGAAACAAACAAATAAAAAAATGGTGCAAACTTGTATACAAAGAAGATAACGTTTAGACTAGGTGTTTAATATGTAAACATGTAATAAAAGGATGAAAGCGCTTGACCTTTTAATTCATTGTTTTATTTATTTATTTTTACATTTGTTTACCGGGTTAGTCTGTCTTGGAAGCCGTTTTTCAGCAGAGGCCCAAGGAGAAAAGCTTCCCAAAAAAAATTTAAATAAACAAATAGTAAGAACAAAGATAAACACAGATCACATTTTAAGTATACATACTTCTGAAGTAATTACATAACATGCAGTAAAGGAATATATAGAATGGATAGAAATACAATACAATACATATATGGAAAGTTTCACGTAGTATGGCAAGAAACTAAGCAGAAATATGGTAAGACTAAGGTCAATACATTGCCGAACCAAGGTACTAGGCATGAAGTAAGTAAATATACAGATAAAGTTGTGTGAACTTTGGAAGTTAATAAATAAATTAAAAAAACAGTAATAAGGGATTATGGGAATTGAGTGTAGCATGAGCTAACTAGTATGGAATGTGACAAAAAAATGTGTGGGTAGTAGTAAGAGAGAGAGCTAGAAGTGATACAGTTAAGTTAGGTTATCCCTGAATGTTTCTTGGGTATTAGTTTAGAGCATGAACATATCCAATTTGATAGGAAAAAAGATTTAAGATGTTTCTTGAAGGCATTTTTGTCTTTAAGTAGTTTAAGGGCTAAAGGGAGTGTGTTCCAATTTTTTTGCAACTGAGTGACAACAGAGTATTTTCCCAAAGGTTTTGTTTGTTTTTGAAATAAATGTTTGCCTTTAATTTGCACGACTTCATATGAGACATTCCTCTTCTGCACTGTGATATTATTGGCCTACTGTGAATTTAATGGAGTGGAGTCTTAGGGTTTATTACAAATATGTAAACCTGACTTCCTGGGACAATTCCCAATATATATAAGTTGTTGCATAATAATAGCAATTATCCTTTGTCTAAAAAGCAGGAGCACAATAACTCTTTCTGGAGGTGCTAAGATAGATTTTTCTTGAACTTATGGCGTAAGTTCTGTTGCTTTATTTCTGGTGATAGTTTGCCCCATAGGTCAGGGCCAAGTCTAAAAAAGTTAATTCGCCAATGACTGTTAAAAAGTAGTCCACATAACAGAGAATGAATCTTCTTGGCTGCTCCTTAGGGACTCTGTGTGTTCCCTAATTTCTTTTCATGGATGGACAGTATCACTCTTTGAAAACTTTAAATAGGAGGGAACCCAGAAGATGGGTTGACCTTTCTGCTACAAGGAGTATGTTACAGTGGTGGGTACAAGCTTCTGCGAATCAACATATTTTGGTCTCTGTGCTTTGAATCTTCATTCTTGGAAGCTTCATTCCTGAATGCTATGGAGATGAAATAAAATGATGCCTTTTATAATTTCAGGGACAATGACGGTAGTGCATTCTCTAGTATGATTTATAGGATAAGGAGCTGGCAAGGAGTGCGCAATAGCCTGGGTATAATAGCTAATAGATGAGCATATATGTAAAGAATGCTACCCTCTCTGAGTTAAGGAGTTATATGCATTTGTCAGGGGAGCACATTGGTTTTCTCATTTGATGGAATTAACACTGAACCTACAGACCATGCTGAGTTTATTCTGTAGCCACTGGACATTGATAGTGGGACTTGCTGTTATTTCTGGCGTTCTTATTCAACAGTGGTGATAAAAGCTCCCTTTTCACTGTTTCTTCAGTCTTTTGTTGTTGGAATGGACTTAGCCCAGTACGTTGTTACATGTTTTGTAGCTGAATAGTGACTACTGTCTTCACCTTCTCACTTGAATTAAAAAGAATGTCCGATATTACAACACCCTTCACTGGTTCAGAAGTAACACTTGGGTCAAGATAAACTTTTAAGTTATTTAAACTACTTAATTGGTTGTGTTCTGCTGTACTATCTGTGGAGGAAGCAGAAGTCCGGATCAGGGGAACATTACTGAGACTTTTGGATGTAGTAAAATGCAGGGATTTAGAGTACTCTTTTCAATTTTTTTAACTGGCATCAAGTCCCATTAACTGAATTTTGTTAAAGTGGCACTAAATCCCATTTAGTGAAACTACTTCTGAATCAGTGGAACACCAGGTATCCAGATTCTTTTCTGATACATCTTGTGGTTTACATATCAGATGTCCATATCACTGTCATGAAGAATGGCAACAGTGATGTTAGTGACCAGAGTGAATGACAGTGATCTGAGTACTGAGCCATGAGGACTGTTTATCAGACTGGAACTAGATGGAGTCTTTAAGCTCATTTGTTCACTTCTCTGAGTGTGACTGTCAGAATGTAAAGTATGGTATGCAGCCAAATACGGCAGTGTCAAGGTAATTGGGTGATCTATGTGATAATTTGCTGTCTTGGTTCAACTGGTGTGATAAGATGACAAATATTTTAGTTAATGAGCTTGTCTTTGGTAATTTGTTCCCCACTGTGCTTGATAGTAAATATCAAGTTCTGTGCTACCTCTACCAAAATATTAGAAAGGTTGTCTTTGCTTTGCCCGCCAAAAACTTGCACTGCGTTCAGTGCCCACAAAAACAATATTAGATAGCTCCATTAAATAATGATTGTGGGCAGTTTACGGGTCTCTAGTTAAGGAACAGGTTTTGTTTTTGCTTCCACATGAATAAAAAAAAAGCAAGAAAGAAAGAAAGAACAAATTACCATTGCAACAGATTTCACCTGCTTCTGAAAGCACTTCTGACAGAACAATTAGCATTTACAGAAAAGTTAACTAACAAACCGTCATTTCAGAAATTAATTAAACAGCTGGTAATGGCCACCATAATTGCAACATTTCACACCTGGGATATAGCCGATATTTTACATTCTCTTAGATACTCAGTTCTATATCTCATCTTCAATTTAATCTGCTATGCTAGCTGAAACCACTTTTGTTGTTTCATTTACAAAGTGTTACATGAAGGAAACAAAGTGATCAGAGCCACATCATGATCAAATGGGTCCATAGGTAGGGTAACAGACCGGTTCTATAATACATCACTGAATACTTAAAAAAGCGAACGGTAATTAATCGACCCTATGTAAGTGAAAGTTTACAAATTCAAACGGTCAGAACTGCGATTTTTTTTTCCTAGGGAAAAAAGAAAATCGCTGTTCCAACAAAAAAAAAAAAAAAAAAAAATGAATCACTTTACACATTACATTAAGTGGGGGGCTTCACGCCCCACACCCCCCTACTTAAATATACCAACTGCAAGACGGCACTACAGTGCTAAAAACGGAAAAGTAATGAAGCGACCAAGTGAATTCTTTCCCAGGGAAAGAATTCACTCAAAAGCCACTTCGATATTTTGCCATTTCAGGCTTCTGAGTTTGATCAAGACACATTCGAAAGAATGTGTTTTGGGTCTTCTAATAGGGAACCTAACAGACCAGGAGTAGCCATTCTAGTGTCCATTACTTGTCTGTCTTGCCCCAATTACCACAAATGATGTTCAAAGCTGTCAGTGTGCATGCTATTTTCTTCTTTATTTCACAAAGATTACAGAGATATGGATTTAATTTATTTTTTTTATTTCAAATTTTATAGGACAAACTCTGATGGCCATTTGCTAAAGAAAATAGTCTTACATTGAAAACAGATTTAGCATGAGCAACAGTAAACTTATTTTCTTGAAACTCACATTCACTGAAAATGCATTGAAACTTGGCATTCTCTGAAAACCCATATAACCAATGATAGATTAAATGTACATTGGGACAAGGGCTGTTTTCAAAGCATGGCCCCTGCACACATTTTAGGATCATACATAAAATGCATGTGTTCTTTGATTCACCTTCTTGATTGTTTTAAATACTATTTCTTATTTAATACAGCAAGATTTATTAGAGTGTATTTTAAATTTGTAATTTTGAACTTTTTAATAGTTAACAGTGAAACAAAATATGAATCAATGATGACAAATGTACCCATTTCAGAATATTTCAATCACAGAATGCCACTGAGATTGCTATCATTATAATCCCCCAATATCTGTACTCTATTATAGACTCTTTGTTAACTGTGTATACATTATATGCCTGCTGTGATAAAAATGGCCATGGTAATGTATTCCAATTTGTTATACACAAATGCATATTATTCTTGCAAAAACCAACAAATGCATTTTTAACTTCATCAGCTCAGCAAGATCAGTCATTTTAAACCTCAGACATCCCTTAACCCAGCAATTATAGCTATATTATTGACTGCATCCTTCCTAGATGTCTGTGGCAAAAATTACTACGACTATTACTACTACTAATAATAATAAATACCAAAATCTTATATTTCAAATTTGTTTCACAAAAAACACTGTCTAGACAAAGTATTCAAACTTAATTCACTCACATATAAATACTAGACCTGCAAAGCCAGATTAAAGATTGCTTAAAACTGATCAGATGAAAGCTGCCATCATCAGCAGCAGTTATACCCACATTGCTCACTGTATACTCACTTTATTGTTATGAAGAAATAAAATATACATACTAAATAGTAGAAAGTATAAAAACCCACTAGAGCCATGGCAGGCAAAAATAAAACTTTTATTAAAACAAATAACAGATAAGTGCTTCTGAGCTTTTGCTCTTCATCAGATCTAAGTTACATTACAAACTAGAACTATTTAAAAAACAAATGACCAACAAAAATCAGTAGTAAGGTCTCCACCCATTTAACAGAGTTTTTACGGGCATACAACTATTTAGACATGGCTGATGGTCTGCCTGTAAGTCAGCAATCCATCTTAGTTCAGTCAGCTCTGTATAATGTTTGATATCTCCACTCCTCTTATTTTCAAACAGTATTTCCAATACCATAAATGAAAAGGCATGACCTGGGTTCAAATTAATATGCTGAAACAATGCAGCTGTAGTTAAAGACACATCATGTTCTTCACGTTCTCTCCATGGATTTTATGAGTCTGTGGGATACATGGAGAGTTTTTTATTAGTTACCCTTGATGTAAACAGCTTGCTTACAGTGATTTCCAATAAGTATGGTGTACTAGCAGTGAAGCAATTTATTTCCACACATGTTGGTTATGATGAACAAACTATCCTTTAGATATGTATATTTCTTGAATTGATTCTAGAAAATAACCTGTTTCTGTTTTATGATCAGTGCTTTTGGCAACGGTCAGGTCTAAATAGCTGAATGCCCTTAAAGTCCCTGTTAAGAGGGCAGCGACCTTATTACTGATTTTTATTGGTCATTTGTTTTTTAAATAGTTCTTGTTTGTGATGCAAGTTAGATCTCAGGAAGAGCAACAGCTCAAAAGTGCTTATCTGTCATTTGTTTTCGTAAAAGTTTTATTCTTGCCTGTTGTGGTGGCTCCAGTGGGTTTTTATACTTTCTACATGGTTTATAGGTTCATAGGTTGGCACTATGCTATCGGCCCTAGGGCCTATACAAGTCTAGCCATAACAATTCTCTGGCTATTTCTTCCCACACTGCTTACTTCCCTGGACCCCTGTCTAGCAGGGTGACTTACATGATCCCCGGGGTGAATTTCTTTTCTCCCATCCAATCGTCAAGGTTCCTTTTGAAGAGGGCCAAAGAGGCACTCTGCTTGACATGTATGAGCAGTCTATTCCAGAGTATGGGGAGTCTCTGGGTCAGGAACCTATCCATCCAGCATGTTTTGTTTACTGTGATCAGAAGGTTTAGATCCCTGGAGCATGTGGCTCTGAGGGATTGGGATTTCTTTAAGTGTAGCATGTCCAACAGCTCTGAGTTTGACATGGCCTTGTATGTTAAGCAGAGATCGCCTCTGAGTAGACGATATGTGACAGAGTATAGCTGGAGTTTTTTAAGGTGGTCAGCGTAGGGCATCTGCTTTAGGCCTGTGATCCTTTTAGTGAGGTGTTTCTGCGGCCTTTCCAGTTGTTGCAGCTGTCTTGAGAGGTACATACCAAATGGGGTGTTGTACTCTATAATGGGTCTAATGAGGGATGAGTACAGTGGGACAATGACCTTCTTTTTTCTGGATGAAAAGCCCTTAGTGATGAGGTGTGCCACATTGAAGGAGACTGTCCACCTGTGTCCCTAAGTCTCTTATCACACTTTTGGTGTTTATTGTACTGCCACCTATGTGGTAATTCATAGGTACATGTTTTTTCCCAAAGGGGATAACTATAAATTTCTTGGCATTGAGCTTCAGCCAATGGCTCTGGCACCAAGCATCTGTTTCTGTAAGGCCTTTTTGTAGAGTATCCACATCGTTCGGATTATTTTTGCACTTTTGTGGCGTATCCACATCATTTGGATTATTTTTGCATACCACTGGGAACCTTTGATACTCCTGTGGCTGTTGTGGGCCTTTATATATACTAAATAGGTAGCTTTGCATAAACTACATAAAAATGTATGAAAATTACTAGCATCACATAAACTCCAGCCATGTTTAGCACAGTTTAAATAGAAGGGTATCTATGGCAGGATACGAAAAAATAATGCCTTGGTAAAATATGTTACATCAATGTGCATTATCTATATAGAAGTAAAATTCATCTGAATAATTCCATAATAAAAATAATGATTACAAATGCAAAGGTTGCTGCTAGCAAACAACTACGCATTTCATCTTTTTAATCTGCAAAAGCAATGCCCACTGCCCTTGAAGAATAAATTGCCTGTGTTTCAATAAAAAATGTGTGTTAAGGATTTTGCCCATAACAGTTTCTGAACTAGATCGGGTATGCAATAGGAAATGGCTGGCAAACAGTAACAACAGGTTACAGTTACAAGGCATGCAGTCCTGGAAGCAATTAAGGTGCCTAGTCCAAATTCCCAATGGCTCCAAAGCATTTTTAGGTTAAGTGACTTGTTCAATGTCACACAGTAGGCAGATGATGATGTAAATATTCAGAGCATGCCCGCTTTCCACAGGAAACAGCTCATTAACAACTAAGATATTTAGCCCACTGTGCTAACTGCCAGACTAACAGTTTTTAACTAAATGCAGAAATCTAATCTTGTACAGATGACTATATCACAGTAATATACAACAGAGTGTACATAATGGATGCTGAAGATCAGACAGTTCTGATCATGACTTCAAATAATGAAGGTTATATGACTTGACAGATGTCAGTACCATCTTAGTTGCTGGAGGCTGAAAAGAAGGCACTGCAAAAATATATTACTAGATACAACATTTTTAGACTATATTACACAGTCCAGGACTATTAGTGAATTAATGCATGCTTTACTGCAATGAATAAAGCAAAACAATTACATACAATATAAATACAGCAGCAGCAGTTTTTGTTCAACAACCGACAAGTCTTACAAAAATGAGAAATATTAGTGCATATAACATAGTTTTTTTGGAGGAGTGGGGCTTACATGCTTGCAGGACACGTACAGGGCATTTTTGTCTTCTCTGTCATCAAGAATAATTATCCCCTCTGACATCACTCAGTAGAGGTCTGACCTACTTGACATCACTCAGTAGAGGTCTGACCTACTTGAATGGCTAATGAATGTTGTATTGTTGCCCTAATAGTGCACTAGAGTCAACAGAGTTGGATCATAGACAAGTGTGGATGCTATGCAGGGTAATAAATCAGACCCCCTGCTAGCCATATCAATATCCCGTTACTTAACTGTCCTGCATCATCTACCATAAACATTGTTCAAATCTGTCAGCGTATATACTAGTTTTTTCTTTACTTTTACTGTTATCACAAGATATGGATTCCATTTAAAACGTATTTCAACTTTTACCGAAAAATCCTAAGACATATTCCATACAAAACAAAACATACTGACATGGAAAACGGACTAAGTTATGAGAAACATTAAACTCTTCCCTTGTAACTCACATTTAGTGAAAATGCATCCAGTAATCAATACAGGCAATGTACTGGGATTCATACTCAAATAACATACAGTGAAGTGCTAATTAGTGTGTATGAGACAGGTGCAGGAATTCAGAAGACAAATGTATAATGCATATACTAACAGCCTGGGATAGCCCACTGGAGTTAAGTGCCCCTTTTCAGAAGCAGCCCAAAAGTACTCTCTGTTGCAGTAGCTTGGCAGAAGACACATGAAGGTTGAGGGAATCAAACCATGTGCTACAGGAAACAGCTATTTAACTGCTCATAGCCTTACTCATCTGCAGTAAGTGCTAGACAAACTACTGCAGCCCAAACGGTATATTTCATACCATGTGCCTGCCAAAAACAAGCAAAATTAAAAATGTATTCATAGTTAAAATATTAACATTACACTCAGAATACAAGCTGTCCAAATTATTTGCAGCTAAATAATAAACACACTGTCAACAGTACGAAAACCAAGGCGCACATCCAAAGAACATGGCTCATGTGTTGATGCTCCTTTTTATTACAATCAACGTCCTTCGTTTTCACCATAAGCATGCTACTTCATAAGTAGTTAATAAGCTTGCAGTCCGGGGAACCACTGAGGAACCTAATCAAAACTTCTAACTGCCTTAAAGAGTTGTTTGTCTAAGTCAGTTGTTCAAGCTCAATGCATAAATGTGAGGCAAAATCAGAGATGTCCTGCAAAACTGGAGGCAGGTAAGAGATTACTCTAAATTACTTAAAAGGTTAACAGACTAAGGGTATCTTCATCAACATATATTTTGCAAACCACAAAAAACTGTAATGACTTGAAAGAAAGCAAACAAAAAAGTTAAGGGTCTAGCAGATGGATTATGGCTCTTGCTACCTCTACCTAAGGTACAGAGCTTGACTGTTATCAAATCAGATAACTAAGCAGAGCATTTCAAACACACACACACACACACACACACACACACACACACACACACACACACACACACACACAAAATGATGTTAGCCTTTAGAAAGAAAGTCTGCTAGTAATTCAACAAAAATATCTTCTGCAAAAATATACATAAACCCTGTATGGAGTACATTTCCGTTTTGTTAAAAAGACTTGGTTGTTGCTGCAAAATAGAATGAAAGCATCATCTTGCTTAAAAAAGATTTAGTTTGGTTGCTGATGCAAAATAAAATACCATCTTCTGTCCAGTACGTCACAGTAGCACTCCACTCAACTGAAATTATGGTGCCAAATCTTGGAGTCTCCAAGTTGCTCTGCCTGGCAACTTTCATTTGCTGATGCTGCAGCTGGCATGCAGAGCAGGAAATCACCTTTAAGAGTTGGACACCAGATCAGGGAAATTGAGCAGTATTATTTTCTAACTTTTTTGCAAATTAATGTTGTATGGCCAGGCCACTCAGCCAGCATTAGGCCCTAGGACATCTACCTAGGTTGCATTGTCCTGGATCTGGCCCTGAATATGAGCACCACTACTCCCAAAGTGGGGGTGCAAACTACTGAATGTGGTTCCCTTCATCTCACAGCTGGCTGCACAATGAATCTAATGTGACTGACATTGTAGGGGTATGAACTAATGATGCAAGGCCAGTGAGGGAGCTTATTGTGCAATCATGATTTAAAGGGACCACTCCAAATTCCATGACACCCTATAATTTTAAGCTAAATTCCAGATTTTCTGGAAAATACTAAAGAGTTGAGAGGTATAATAAAGATATCTGTCAAAATCATGAAACTGTGTCTAATTTGGCAAATATTTCTTTATAGCCTTTCTAATTGTCACAATCTCCTCATCAAAATATACAAAATTTAGATCAAGATGAACACTGTCAATATTTTGCACCAAAATATTACAGCCAAAATTTTATTGAACTCATTTTAAAATGTGAAAGTTTCTTATATTTATTTTCTAATTTTATGATAATAAAAACTATGCTTTTAAAATAAATAAGTCTGTTTCTGAACATGAAACAGTTTAGATTTACTATTGTGTTAGCATAATTAATGTACTAATAAAATAAATAGCCTAAACTTTAATGGAAAACATAGCTCCTACCGGAACATTGAAGTCAGATGGCACATTACCCATTAGCATGCAGTTCCTGTGTCCTTCCCATCATGTAGTACAGATCATAGCTATCTTACTCACATCTGTTACTATGCCAGTTAACCACTGATTTTGGTTGGTTAGATACAACCTTTGTCATTCTGTATGTTGAGATATTTCAACATACAGATAGAGAACCAATGGGAGGAGGTGTTCCAGTCTTAAAGAAGAGTTTTCTCCTTTAAGTGCAAATTACAAAAAAGAACTGCACTAAATTAACCTGTGGGCAGTGCTGTAGCATTAAGATTGCATACTCTTCTCAGCAGCATAGTTACAATCCATCTTTGTCTGTTTAGAAAAATCAAAGCTGGAGTATACACAGAAAGGACCAGGTAAAGAGTTTGTGGACAGTGTTTGAAGATTATACTGCCCAAGCCATGACTAATCTTTTTCTAGTAATAAAAATGAGCAATGTGTGCTGTAGGATTTGGAACTCAAGTGTGGGGGCCAGATAATAACACAGGAAACAAGACAGTAAGCCATCAAATATATCTGTACACTCTGTGAAGGCTGCCAGCCTAGCCAGATAGGATTTTATACACAATTCTATCATTTGTAAATATGAATGCTGAACTAGAGACTTGTTTTCTTAATTGAAAGAATATGCTGTGAAATGCTGAATTTTAAACAATGTAGCAACATTGCCTTCTGTTGTAAAGAAAGCTAAGTCAATTATTTCTTGTCCGTCCTTTGAAGTTCAAATTATTTTATGACTGTCTTTGATGTTTACAATTCGGCTCTGGACAGGCTAGATGAAGGCATCCTGCCTATTGTTTTAAATTAAGGAATAATTGCTAGAGTTTACATATGAAATGTATTTTATTGATGTAGTTTCCTGCAGGTGCAAGATAACAATTATGCAGTTTCTGTTGGCCTGGGAACACCAGTAAAGTGAAAGAATGATGTAATATTTATCAGAACTGCAATTTCAATTTAAACAGAGAATCAGAAGGCATTAAGCATTTTTGTCTTGCCCATCTAACTCACAGCACTGTCTTGCTCTAGATGTAAGTTATCTCAGATTTGTGTTTTCTTTTAGAAATAGCTAGAAACTAGAAAGATTAGACTAAGTGTTTTTATGTGCTGTCAGAACTGTACTACTGAATTATTTCAAGTATTCCTGTGTGATCTTTGAACTTTTGACTAGCACTGTGTAGTAGAAAGTATTATCTTGTGGTTTTAATTATTTATTATTAAATATTTTAAAACCTTTTAACTGTGGCTGTTTTTTGTAGAGATAATTTAAACTCTTTAGAGTACTTGTATGCCTTTGGTAAAATTGTACAAAGCCACTCCTATAGCTTTAGGCCTGGACTATGTTTACCAATTAGATAATAATATTGAACAGTAATAATTGGACACCCTTTTAAGGGCTTTTGAGTAGCTGATAATTATTAGTGGGTGGTGGCAGCTGGTACTACCGTATAGTCTGGGAAATAGGGGCACATCTGGAGAACATGTGCCAGCCTTCCCCAGAAGTGTCTGTGTGGTTCTATAAACTCTTCTCAAAAGTGTGTGTGTGTGTGTGTGTGTGTGTGTGTGTGTGTGTGTGTGTGTGTGTGTGTGTGTGTGTGTATGTCAGCTACTTGGGCAGGGACATGAAGCACTGGTTGGACAGAGAGAGAGTGCTAGAGATTTTAGCTTGCCACTAGGCTGAGATCTGGACCCTATAGTTGTGCCAGTGGGGAGTCCTATTGAGGACCTAGAGCACAAGGGAGCAACAAGCCCCGGACTGACAGTGATCTCTGTGTGCTCTTAAGGGAAAATGCACTTTAGTGTGTGTATTTGTTATCCTTTCATAGTGGTGAGGATTAAGGCTCCTTGATTGCTGGGCCAGGGCATGGGCATCACACACTCTGAGTCAGACGAATTTTTGAAATTATAATAAAACAACCACATGCTATTGTGGATTGCTGGTAGGGCTATGAAAGCTAAAAATTGTTAGCATGTATGTGCATTCCCACATGTATGTTGTGTGGGTGTGTGTAGAATAATTTCTTTCTCTGTCAAGATAAAACATTGAAAGTATTCCTAGTCAGAAATTGGTTATTTTCTGAGTGGTTAGGACTGGAACACAACTTGTATATGAAAGCAGCTGACCCCTACTATCTTGTCTGGTGCAAGGTGTGAATGTGTGTGTAATAAGAAAAGTACATTGATGTGGACAGTCAATCTTTCAGTAAATCACAGTGAAGCATCAGAGATATATTCAATAAAAAGTGTTTATTTTAGAAGAGAGGAAAGGCAGGTTTTGGATAAACACAACCAAGTCTCACAATCATGTGATCAAAGTAAAATAATCTGATTGGCATGTCTGCAGAAGTAAGTGTTTGTGTACATTAGTGTACACTTGTATGTGTGTGGGTATGTGTGTGACAGCAAGATATATGTGGGAGCAGGACAGAAAGAAAGAAGAACCTGAAATATACTGCCATAGCTAGAATTACTTTCACTGAATGACTATCAAAACAGTGGCGGTATAGCTATTGGCTGATCTACAGTTGTTAGAGGATAATTTCTCAGCCATCAGTTGCCAAAAGAAAAAGACACTGAGGAACATAATGTTGATCACTTGTTTTCCATAAGAAGTCATCGCTGATGAGATTTCTAAGGATGCACCAGCAGTGATTGCCTACTTTTATGAGATGTCTCCCTTCTTTTAATTGGGGTGGCCACAGAGCTGGTACATATAAGGTTTGGGACTTATGGGGGGCTTGGTCCCCACATTATGGACAGGGGGGCTTGATCATCTGCAAAAATTTCTTAAAGATAACCTATTCACCCTTGTGTGCTATGGACTTTACTTAACCAGTATTTTTGATGCTTGGAGTTATGCAGTTTATCAATTCACTGTAAACCAATAGCAACCGAAAGATTGATTTTGAGACATAGTAGTCTGTATATGATAGTATATGATCAGTACTGTCACGTGATCATAATTAAATGTTCATTAATCCATATTCTCTAGGGAATTCTCACAAAATTGCTGATGAGACGTACATTCTATGTATGAAAAAATAATCATAACAGTTTTCATTTACAGCCAATTTATGCAAATTATTTACATTCAAAGAAAGTACTATTATCAGCTGGAACATGTTCTACTTTTATAGTTTAGTGCAAAAGGACATACAATTATTATTTTCTGGCAATTGATGAATGGAATGATGAGACAACCCATGTTTTGACTTTCTAGCATGCCTACTGCAAAGGTCAACATAAAAGTGATTCTTCAAGTATTAATAATCCTCATAGAGGAAAAAAATAAAACATTAGGATGAACTATGAAGTAGAACTCACAAATTCAAGTTGAGATAAGTGCTTGCTTAAGTAGAGTTTATCAACATAGGTGAATATCCCTGTTGATGTGACACCCTAATCTCATGTACAAAATGGGAAAAAAGGGATTGAAGAAAGTGCTGATCCAGATATGTTGTCCAAAATTTACACCATATAAAAAGTGAATGCATTTCAGAGACATAACTCATTCCTTCATTGTTTCATTTTCTTATTATTCACTTAATACATTTCAGGGTTATGAGGAAATGGATCTTATCCCAACTATAACTATCTGTCTCACATATATACAACTATTGTTTCTGACTAGAATTACTATTGGCTACATGGTGGTGCTAACTGCTACTGGCATGGAAACTCCTGTGGTCTGCTTTAAACTTGTGCTTACAGATACTGCTCCTGTATTGTGCTGGACTGGGACACAACCAACCTGCCATGAAGGTTGCTGCTGGATTTGACTTGGAAAAACAGTCTCACAACATCTGGGAAGTAACCCTTCTGTATTTATTTTATGCCACATGGTATACTAATGCTGATTTAAAGCTCTGTCTTGTGTTGTGATAATTTTACATCTAAAACTAGTCTAACCAGTTCCCCTCTGCTGAGATCTGCTGTTATTTTTGGCTTAAATTACTATTGGTTATGTAACATTATTAAAGTTTACCTGCCTGAAAACTCTTGTGGTCTGCTTTAAAACTGTCCTGTTTGCAGACATTGCTGCTCTGTTTTGCTAGGATGTGACACAAACAACCTGCCTTGAACTCTGCCACCTGAGAAGAGTTGCATTTAGCTCAGTGGGGTTGTGGAAAAAACACCATAGTCCTGGAATACATATGATAGTAGCAAGCATTAATTTTCGTAAATATACTATACCTTTCAATGTTTATTCATAGATTCACAGATTGTTACTAGGCTAACAACCCAAGGGGCATTTCTAAGCCTAGCCAAGTATGCGCAAAAGAATTCCTGTATCCAAATAGGACATTGAAGGCCAGGCATTTATAAGCTACCTCTGTCCAATAGGGGACATGCGTGCCAGGCCCAGTGTAAATTCTATATTCCCCATCCACTGGTCTAAGTTTTGCTTAAACTGTGTAATAAACAACCTTAGCTTCATACAGATAGAAGCCTGTTCCATAGGAAGGACAGTCTCTGGAACACATATCAGTGTGTTCTGCTTAAGTCACAGACAAAATTTAGGTCCCTAGACCTTGTATTTCTGGTACTCTTTGATTTACAAATATGCAGGAGGTTCATAAGTGTGAAATTTGTGGATGCCTTGTAAGCCAGGTATAGATTACCCCTCAGTAATCTATAAGAGAGTGAGTAGAAGAAAGGGCTTTAAGGTGCTCTGCATGAGGTAAGTCTGTTACACTTTGTATTCTTTTTGTTAGGAACTTCTGAGGTCACTCTGGTTGCTGCATATGCCTGGTCAGGTACTTACCAAGGGAGCATTGTACTCTATGATTGGGCTGATAAGGGCAGAGTACAGTGGTATAATGATGTCTTTGGACCTAGATGCCATGCCCGTAATTATAAGTTGCACAACATAAAGGAATTTCCTTGCTACTGTGACAACATGGTGGTCAAAGGTAAGGCTGCTGTCTACGTGCGTACCCAGATCCCTGACCACTGGGCAGCTATTAGGGGTACATCATCAACATGGTAATTAGCCAGGATGGTTGACTTCCTGTAGGGTACAATTATGTATTTCTTAGCATTGAGTTTAGAATAATGGCTTTTGCACCATTTGTTTGTCAGGGTCAGACATTTTTGAAAAATGCTAAGGTCTGCAAATGAGTCGATGATAACACCCAGCTTGGAATCATCTGCAAACTTAAGTCAGCCATAAACATTAAGTATTTGCTGCCATTTCAGAGAAATAGATGTCAAAAAGGAGCAGGCCTGGTACTGAGTGCTGGGGACTCCACTAGTGACTGGCCTCGGTGGAGGTGGCCTCACCTATTTTAACCTCCTAGGTCCTATCAATGAGCCAGATGGTTATACAGTGGGTGATAAAAGGGTTTATACCTAAATTAGTGAGCTTGTCTATAATGCCTGAGTGTAGTATTATATCAAAAGCATTGGCCAAGTAGAGGCAAGCTGTGTGCACAGTCTTACCTTCATCCAGTGCTTGGTGACCCCTCTCAGACCAGATTTAATAGGCATGACCTTCTTTTTACAAAGCCAAACTGTGAAGGGTCCAGCATTTGCAGGTTACGTATGTTCTCATTCATCATGTCCATGATGATTCTTCCCATGGCCTTACATATGAGGTTGGTTAGACTTATGGCTTGTAGTTAACTGATCAGTGGTTGGACCTCCTTTTTGCAGGGGAATCACTGTAGCCATCTTCCATTCCTTGGGCACAAAGCCTGCCTGTAGGCTCCAGATGAAAAGTGATTTAAGTGGACCAGAGAGGTTATGTTTTCATGCTATTTATTAAACATCCCAGGATGTTATCAGGGCTCATTGATATAGTGTTTTTGGCCTCAGAAAGTGCATTGATGTCCTGTGCCCTAGTAATGGTTGTGGGAATTGTGGTACGCAGTATTGCCTTTGGACTATAAGACTTATATACCCTCGTATTTTCCTGTGGCTGATTGTATATGGTAGCAGTTTGCAGAATCTTCTGTCCATTAGTGACATTGGATTTAGCATTACTAATTATTGCCACTTGCTTGCCGTGTATTTCCCATATGTGATATATTATATCCTGGCTGTGGTCCATGATATACTGTAGCCTTGCTTTTTACCATCCTGCTCCATTGTAGCAGTGCTGTGATAGTATCACACACCTTGCTACAATATTTATACTTTTCTGCACTATATTTATTACTTTGGAAACCATGCCTACTGTAGACACATAAAGTTTGGGTTGTGGCGCCCACACCTGCTGCACCTCTTATAACATTTTGTCCATTGCATTATCCACCTTAAACAAACTTGTAAGAATTTGTCTGTTGCACTGACCACCATGTTATGCCTTGGAAACAGTTGTATCTACAGCTTCTGGATTATTGTGCTGAGGTATCTGAAATCACTGCAACATTGTACATTAATAATTGTTACTATATTGATCACTAAATTGTAACATTCCTGCCTGCTACTTAGACACTCATGCCATGGACATCTCAAATTAAACTTGCTACACCATAGTGCATTAATAATTATTACTATATTCATCACTATATTGTAATATTCCTGCCTGGTATTTGGACACTCATGCTGTAGACACCTCTGTCTAACCAGTTGCCATTGTTCATTAATAATCACTACTATATTGATCATTATGTTGTAACATTCTTGCCTGCTACTCAGACACACGTGCTGTAGACAACTTGATTCCTGTAGATTTACTGTGCTGCATCAGCCATACTTTCTGTTCAGCTGATCTTTGTAATGCTGTATTGCATCCTGCTGTACTGCATATAGCTGCATGGTGTCATATTGTATTGAGCAATGCAAAGTTGCACTGTACAGTACAGTGTACTGCATTGAGAAGGACTGCATTATGTGGTGCTATACTGTACAATGATGCACTGCCTCACACAGTTCTTTCAATGTCCACATACATATATATCAAATAGCAACTGTAAACTGTTCTATACTGTACTGCAGAATACTGCTTGCAATGCTTTACTATCCTTCATATATCTTACAGCACCCGATCTGCCCTAGACAGGTAAATTCCATACCATCACAATATATTGTACCTGTCACTTCTATGTAAACTATGCATTGTCAGTCTGTCTCTGCACCACCTGTTGCCAGCATTCTATCTCTAAACATCTTGAGGCAGTTCATACACTGCTACATGCTGAATGACACCCTTTTTATACTACTGCTGAAAGACTCTATATGTGAGTGGTCCAAATACTTATTACAACTGGAAGCAATCCTCTCAAAGAACTTATGTAGCATTACCCACACTTGCACCACACCTACATACTGAAAGGTAAACATAAATCTACTTTGTGCTGAGATTTTCTAAAACTCATTAAAAAAAAACACAAAGGCTTCCTTAACACAACATTGTAGATGCATGCCCCACAGCCAAACCTCAATTACACACTAATACCCCTTCCATACAATGTATAGCTTCATACACCATCACTTCAAACAAGAGTCATCAGACTGATCTGTCCAAGCCTTTAAGGATATAACTGCAGTCCACATGTCATGGTAACATACTTGTTATAGGTGACACCAGATATAACAGTAGTCCACGTGTCATGGTGACACCAAATGTTCCGGAAGGTGCTGCACCACTCATAAGACTGAGCAAAGACATCAATTGTACTGCAAATAATGCACAGTGCTATGGATTGTCAAATGGAGACTGAAAGCTAAATTATGTGTGTGTGTGTGTGTGTGTGTGTGTGTGTGTGTGTGTGTGTGTGTGTGTGTGTGTGTGTGTGTAAAAACCTGTGTCTGTCACATACTTAAATATACCATATCATCAAATCCCTCAAGTCCATTCATGACGTGCTCATTTTTCATATGGTTGTGACTGACTTCAGATGCATCCTGCTTGCATAGTATAAAGAGGGACATGAAGGAGCTGTCTGACTGTTTGTAGTGCTGGAAAAAAAAGGTAGTCTTCAGCAGTATCCTACCATTACCAAGTGTGATGATACAATATAAGTAAAAGTTGCTCGATATTATAATAACTATCTCTGTTATTGGTGTCATTCTGAGGGGATTTAATGTGTGCCAACCTTTGAGAGATGGAAGACAGTCCCACCTATTCTGCAAGGATGTCCTGCACCTATCTCATTCAGACTTCTGCATACTACGTAAGACTTTCTCTACCCCCATTGCACCTTTTTTAGACAACTAGTGACATTTTAAATCTTGCAAATATCAGTGTAGTGCTCAATAAAATTCTCTCCATTGAGGTGTTCCCAAGACTAGAAAGCATGGATATTTGCATTGCAATGCAAACCTTTTTTCAGAACAATGACAGCACTCTGTCTTCACCTGGTTTCTCATAATACCTCTCATTTAGGCAGATGACCGTAAAGCTGGCTCAGCTATGTCTGCTTTTGTCTGAAACAGTATCACCTCTAGACAATCAACCAGGACAGTGACATCAAACTCCTTCATACCTTAATGTCAGTAAACATGGCTATGTACCACATCATTACCAAATAGAGAATGCCAACCATAACAAATCATAACACATATTTTAATAGCATAAATTCCCTCTTCATTAAAACAAACACCATTCTTTTTGAGGACTTTACATACCTTTCCATAGGTTGTCACACCTACATCTGTACAAATGAAAATGTTCCATGCTTCCTTAACTTTAGCATTGTAAATATGATTTATCAAAAAGTACCTCCTCTCGCTATGAACTCCAATATGTTCATTCTTGTCCTCATAAACAGAGCCGCTGTCTAATTCTTAGCTAGTGTGATGAACTTACTAGTCAAATAAGATTGCTGCTATATTTTGTTTACCATACAGTCTTAGCACAGGTTAATAACTAACATAACCATCTTCTGGGACTTCTGCAAGACCAGTTGCCATGTACTCTATGATGATTTGAGGTAGCTTAGCAACACTCCTTCTACTGTAATGCCTTCCCTGCCAAGGTCAGATCACAAAATAGTCTCCTTTGAAGTAAAAATAAAACCTGAATCCCCAGCTAAACCAGGAATATTCAGGAACTATTCTAAGGCTAACCTCCTGCTATTAAGTGAGAACTTGGCAAAATTTCAAGCCCCTATAAACCCTGAGAACACTTCTGCATATGCACAACTGTTCACATAAACTTTGTACAAGCATGATAACAGCTGCAGGCAGCTGTACCCACCAGGAAGAAGTACAGAACTAACTCAAAAACAAGCCACCCTGCTGGAATCACAAAATCAATTGAATGTATAACAGGAGGATGAAAACCATGGCAAAAAATTTGGAGATGCAGCACCCAGCAGGATAAAAGCACTCTCAACAAACTAAACAAACAACTCAGAGGAAAAATAAAGTCTGCCAAAGCCACATTTGAGGTAAGTTTGCCTCCCAGGCCAAGGACAAACACAAAGCATTCTTTAGTTTATGTCCACAACACACAATTGTGTGCAGAGCTAATTCTAAATGGAGCCCCCTATACCGAGCCAGAAGATGTAGCAAATCTCCTAGCTGATAAATTCAGCTCCAACTTTACTCATCTCTCCATCTCAACCTTACCTCAGGAAATATCAAATATAACTCCCTCTATTATCACTAAACTCTCTAAGACCAAGAACACTGCATCAATGGGCCCAGACAATATCCCAGGATGCCTTCCAGATAGCATGAAAAATGACCTATCAGGGCCTCTGGAATTACTATTTAACTGTAGCCTCCAGACAGGCTTCGTGCCTCATGAATGGAGAAAGGCAACAGTCATCCCTCTGCACAAAGGTGGGCCATCTACAGACCCTGAAAACTACAGACCCATAAGTCTCACTAGTCTTATATGTAAAGCCATGCAAAGAATTATCATGGAGATGATCAATAGAGATATAGTAAAGATTAGACAATGGACCCAACTGAATTTGGTTTAGTCAAGGGCAGATCATGCCTATTCAACCTGGTGGACTTCTTTGAGAAGGTCACCAAAGTAATGGATGAGGGCAAAATGGTTCACACTGTCTACCTTGACCTGGCCAAGGCATTTGACACAATATCCCACTCGTACATAGTATACAAACTCAAGAGGTTAGGTACAAACCTGTGTGTCACCCGGTCAATAGCCAACTGGCTCACAGACAGGACCCAGAAAGTTAGAACTGGGAGTCCACCTCTACAAAGATGCCAGTCACAAGTGGAGTCCCTCAGTGATCAGTACTTGGACCACTCCTTTTTGACATTCACTTCTCAGAAGTCAAGGCAAAAGTCAGTGGTCTCTGGATGACTAAATTTGCAGAGGATTACAAATTAGGAGCTGCCATTGAATCTTATAGTGACACAAATGTTCTCCAGGAGAGGCTGACAAAGACAAACAACTGGTGTCAGAGCCATGGACTAAAACTAAATGCCAAGAAATGCATAATAGTATCATTTGGGAAGTCATCCATCCCTGGTAACTATCATATTGACAACACACCCCTTAGAGTTGATCCAGTAGTCAGGGCCACACATATAGAGTAATCTAGCCTTTGACCACCACGTGTCTACAGTGGTGAGGAAATCATTCTATGTTGCACAAGTTATAAACAAAGGTATGGCATCTAAGTCCAAGGAAGTCATTGTTCCACTGTATTCATCATTCATCAGACCTATCACTGAGTACAATGTCCCCTTTGGTATGCACCTAATTAGGCATATCCGGCAATAAGAATGTCCACAGAGGTTCCTCACTAAAAGTATACAGGATATAAGTAATATGCCCTACGCTGACTGCCTCAAGGCCCTAACCCTGTATTTTGTCTCCTAAAGGCTTTTGAGGGGAGATATATGCCTGGCATACAGGGCATTTTCAGACCTCACTCTAATGGACCTCCTGCATATCCACAAAACAAATAGTACCAGCATTATCCATTCTAAAGACTTAAACCTTGCCTGTGATATAAATAGGACCTGCTGGAGAGATAGGTATGTATCCTAAAGACTACCCCATCTTTGGAACAGGCTCCACTATCCATGTGAAGCAGAGGTTCTTCCTAACCCAATTCAAGTGCAACTTGGACAACTGGATGGGAAACTGGAAATTCATCCTTGGTTTGGCACCTATGTCTCTAATGCAAACAGGTAACCTGTAAATGCTTCATCTCCCAACCCATGCTTACACTTATCAAGGGTGTCAGAACTTGTCAGAGATTTTGGATGCATGACTAAGCTTAAAAAGGCCCTTGTGGTCGTTAGTCTAGTAAACACCTATGATCCTATGAACCTATGATCTCCACCCTTTGATGAACCTGTGGTAAATTTCATTGCATATAGCTAACCTTTATGCATCTTCTCATGTCTTGCTAAAGTTCGTTCCTATCTGCCACAAATACAATGTCAGGTTTACAGTTATAAATGTACTGTATCATAAAAAGGATACAGCCCATATTCCTAAAAAAGCTTAAGAAAAAGCTCAACATGGTGCAGTTAATCCTAAGAGTTAACAAAGAACTGATGAGCAAGATCAAATACTAAGATCTAATAATAAAATTAAACTTGGTACATCAGCAATGGATAACCACAAGACATTCAAGTATGTGACATACCTTGCAAATAACTGTCAACACTGCACTGATCTTATCTCTAATGGAATCATCCAGTCATACGTTACGTATACAGATATTGCCTTAGTAGATAACTGCAGCTCTGACATTTCCCATTCTAACCTCCAAAGTTACCAGTACAAAGTATTCTGCTCTTACCTCTTGATAACTTCCTCTCTGTATAGATACTAAAGCACAATCCAAAACTACAAGCATCATCTCTATGGGTCCCGATAATATACCAGCACACCTCAGAACTGTTCAGAATTTCACAGAATGTTTAGATTTGTGTCCCATATTTTGGCCAGTCCCTCACAAAGTTTGTCATTTTTTAGCAAATAATTGAAGATTGCATAACTAAATAATGTTAGACATTTACATTTCAGACTTCATAGCCTTCAGAAAAAAATGCAGTAATTTAAATCCTATTATTCTAGTAATGTTCTAAGTTTGTAAGAGTAATTTTTACAATTTGTTCCTATTTTGGGGCCTTTGCCCCCATCAGTTTGGCTTTGTCCCTCACTCTTGTGCTAAGAATGTTAGAGATACAGGCTATTTTCTGGTCAGTCTGAAACAGCACTTTTCAGACCTAATTTTCCTTAAATGATTCTACCATAGCCTCTCCATTGGATACAATTTAAAAGCCTGAAGAACAGCTTTATTAATTACCCTATTCAACGAAGGACATACCAAAGGTACTGGCAACTTTAGACCCATTATCCTCACCAGCATCATTTGGAAAGAGGTGGAATGCATCATCATGGTCTTCATAAGGGGGAGAAATTCAGCTTCTAATCCATATACCCTAACAGGTCTAGGTTTGTAAGAGCTTGCTTATGCCTATTAAATATTCATGATGAACTTGGTAGAGCCACAGAGAGTGCTCATGCCTATTAAATATTGTTAATGAATTTGGTAGATCCACAGAAGCATTACACAAGGGTAACTATGTGCACTGCTTTCTCAAAGTTTCTAAGGCTTTTGATACTATACCTCACTTTGCTCCAAAAAAAAACTAGTTAAACACAATATAAATCCCTATGTAATACACAGGATGGTTAACTGGTGCATTGAGAGATGCTATTCTACTACAGTTAATGGCTGACTATCCTCCAAGAGACTTGTCACCAGGTCCCTTTTTAGGGGCAACTTAATTTGGATTCTACTTTTCTGATGTCAAATCTGACAATTAAAGTCCTCCAGGTGACCATGGCTACGAACAACTGCAGTCTTGGAGCCATCAAATCCCTGAAGACACTCAAATCCTCCAAGAGAGCATACCCAAACTTGTAGTGTCAGGATTATAGTCTAATGTGGAATGCCAGGAATGTAATATTGGAAAGTTTGGAAAACAGGAATACTCTCACACTTACCTCATAAATGACACCTGTTATTAGAATAGACAAAATCAGTAGAGACCTAGACACATTTGTGGGAAAAAAATTTCTTTGACTACCACATATCTTCTGTCATTAGGAAAGCCTTCTACTATACTCTGCAGATTACTAAAGGGATTGTCTTCCTGGGAAAAGCAGTCATCATTCTCACATACTTATCTCTTATCAAATGCATAGTAGAGCACAACGCACCCTTCAGTATTTACCTGTCCAAAAACCTAACCCAACTCAAAAAATTCCAGCAGTTCATTAAAAAAAAAAAACTGAAGTATGATCTTTCTAAATTACCCAGAGCACCTAAATGGCCCATCTGTCTTCTTTCCCTTCTACTCACTCTTACATAGTGATCTATGTGTAGCTTACAAAGTTGTAAATGACTCCATCTTGCTGGGCCTACTACATATCTGCAAACATGATAGTAAAACCAATAACAGCAGCAAGAGATTGAAATGTGTATTGCAGCATTAATATGGCTTCTTTGCATACAACAAACCTCTCAGAGAATTTCCAGTCTTTGAGTAAACTTCTGTTTTCTGTGAAGCAAAGGATAAGTCTCACTATATTCAAATTTAACTTAAACAGATAGATGGGAAATATACATTTATCTAAGGCCTAGTTCCTATGTCTTTTATGGACAGGGGGAAGCTAGATGTGTATACTAACATTATTAACAAACTAAATGCACTCCAAATTGATCACTATATAGTTAGATGAATGAATAGCTGTAATGAATAGCTATGATGAATAGCTATATGATGAATAGCTGAAACCCAGGTCCAGAACATATGATTTCATTAAACTCCCCATTGCAAATCAAAATACCTATACTACATAAACGTTCGGAAATACTACTACTAAACCTAAATCTTAGAAGTATGGTCAATAAAATACATGAACTCCATGCGGCTCTCCCCATTTACAACCCAGACATTACCATCCTTACTGAAACCTGGTTGATTTAACCACATATACCAGACAGAGAAATAACCCCACCTGGTTACAATATTCTAAGAGATGATAGAATAGAAAAACAAGGAAGGTGGTGTTGTAATTGTCTTTAAGGACACGCTTAACTTACAACCTGTAAGCATAAGTATTGCTAACATTAATAATGCAGAGCTACTCATAACCAGATTACAACTAAACCAGAACAAACATACAGATATATATATATATATATATATATATATATATATATATATATATATATGTATGTGGACATATCTAAAGCATTCAATACAGTTTCCCATCCTAAGTTAATGTCCACTCTGAATAATCTTAATATTAACTCTGATGCTGTTAACTGGTTTCAAAGTCCTCTATCTAGCTGCCAGCAAGCTGTGAAATGGAAGCAAGATCTATCCCCAGTCCTTCCTGTTACTCTTGGAGTCCCTCAGGGTTCAATCTTAGGGCCCCTCCTCTTCAGTGTATTCATAAATGATCTTAATACTGCCTCCAGTCAAGTATCTATCATAGGTTCATAGGTTCATACTAGGCTATCTGCCCTGGGGCATTTATAAGCCTAGCCCGATTATGTTTGGCTTACGCCACCCCTTGATTTGAGTATACTGTGCCCTTTTTAAAGTTTAGTTTACTGTGCCTCTGTCTAATAGTGACATGGAAGTAATCTCTGGGACAAACCTACGACCTCCCATCCACTCATCAAGATTCTTCTTGAAGAGAGTCAGTGAGGTGCTCTGCCTAACATGAATTGGAATTCTATTCCAGAGAAAAGGGAGCCTCTGGGTTATGAATCTGTCCCTCCAGCATGTTCTATTTATTTCTGTGCTGAGGTTCAAGTCCCTCGAGCGCATGGCTCTAAGGGATTTAGATTTACTGAGGTGGAGCATGTCCATTAATTCTGGGTTGGACATAGCTTTATATGTCAGGCATAGATCGCCTCGAAGTAGGCGGTATGCAACTGAGTAGAGCTGGAGTTTTTTTAACCGAGCAGCATATGGCATCTGTTTGAGTCCCTTGATCCTCCTGGTGAGGTACTTTTGGGGTCTTTCTAATTGCTGCAGGTGTCAGGTAAGGTACATCCCAAAGGGCGCATTGTATTCTATGATGGGCCTGATGAGGGATGAATAAAGGGCATGATTACCTCTCTTGATCTAGATGTGAATCCTTTCATGATGAGGTGGGCTATGTAGAAGGTCTTTCTAACCACTTTGGCAATGTGGTTGTCAAAGGAGAGATTGCTATCAACTTGTGTCCCCAGATCCCTAATTACTTTCTCTGTACTTAATGGGTTACCACCTATGTGGTAATTTGTGGGCACATTGTTTTTGCCAAAGGATATGACTATACACTTTTTGGCATTTAGCTTTAGACCATGGCTCTGGCACCAGTTATCCGTCTCTGCAAGACCTTTTTGAAGGATGTTTGTGTCAGCTGGAGAAGTCGATTATGGCACCCAGTTTGCAGTCATCTGCGAACTTGGTGAGCCATAGTCCTCCCACGTTGGCCTGTACCTCAGAAAAGTAAATACCGAACAAGAGAGGTCCCAGGACAGAACCTTGTGGGATGCCACTTGTGACCGGTTTCGAGTCTGACATGGCTCCAGCAACTCTGACTCTGTGGGTTCTGTCTTTGAGCCAGTTTGCAACCCATCTTGTGACATAGGGGTTTATATTTAGACTGGATAGCTTATCTATGATGCCCGAGTGGGGTATTGTGTCAAATGTCTTTGTGAGGTCCAGATAGGCTGTGTGGACTACCTTCCCTTCATCTATGGCCTTGGTGACTGTTTCGAAGAAGTTGACCAGGTTCAAAAGGCAGGATCTGCCCTTGACGAAGCCAAATTGGGTAGGATCTAGTGTCTGTAGATGAGTTCCATGATGATCCTCTCCATAGCCTTGCAGACTAGGCTAGTCAGGCTTATGGGGCAATAGTTTCCAGGGTCCATAGAGGTACCACCAGTGGCGGCTGGTGACTTCAAATCACAGGGGGGGGCTGCAGGAGACGCTGAATGGGTGGGGTCAAAGGGAAGGGGTGTGGTCAACCATAAAGGGGAGGAGCTATGCACAAAACCACAAAAAACTAACTTTAATTAAATACGCTGCCCTGGGTGGCAAACCATCATTATGAAAGTCCAATCAAGACAAAAATAAGTGTAGAAGAATAAAAATATTTCAATGCATTGGCTGCATGACAGCTTACTTAATATCTAGATGGAAACAAAAGGTTGTGAGGCATGAAAAAATAAATTACTTTTTAAATACATTACTGGAATGCCAGTCAAAATCAAGTATAAGAAAAACCAGAAGCACTCAACTCAAACCACTTCTCCTTGCACTGCAGTTCTAATTATAATATATTCAGCTTTATTAAAGTACCAAGCAACATGCTGAAAGTAGAAATCTATGTGATGCCCCCACTTGTAAAAATGTTTCTTATCCAAAAAAGACCTGCTGCCTGACAACTTGTTTCATGGGGAAAACATGATAAAAGTAAAAAATGAAAAGCAAACAAGAAACAAGCTCAAGATACATTGCTTAAAGGATTACTGTACAGGTTATGGACCACAAATGATTGGCATTCTGCTTAGTTTACGGGTAAAGTCTGTAGAGATGACTGGAAGTCTCCAACAAGTGTAATGAGCTTTTTAAAATAATGGAATCCTGTCCTTTAATATCCAAGGCATATACATTATCTAGTCAAGTATTCTCTGCATGGCAACAACAGAAAGGCTTTCAATGTTGGCAATTCTTTAACAGTATGCTTATTAAAGCTTACTTGCATCTTACGATGTCAGACAAGCTTACCTTATGGTCATTAAAGCATTGCTACTTAAACACAGAGCAACAGGCACTTTGAGTAATAAGCATAAATCAACAGTACAAAAATATGACAGAAACCAGACCATTCTGCAAAATCAAGGACAGATGAAAAGCCACTGTAGTACTTATGCAGTGTGTCCTCCCCATCCAAGGTAGATACAACTACTCCTTGCCTTGCTTGGACACATCCAGAGTCACTACATGGGGGAGTGGGGTGCAACAAGCATGTCACAATTTGAAATCTCTCTGGCTGACTGTGATGGCCCTGACACATTTGTCATACCTCTCAACCTCAAGAAATCTGGACAAAGCCATACACAGAAGTGGGACAAAGGCACAACAATAAGGACAATTTTTAAATATTTCTCTAATAAACTTAGAAAGATAATAGAATAGGTCTTGCATTAGTATGAATTTTCTGAAGGGTATAAAATCTGAAACTCAAATGTCTGTCATTTTCTAACTTCAGTCTTTAGTGATTTGTCACTAATTTGCCAAAAAACACAATTTTATGAAAAATGGACCAAAAATGTGATGCAAAAATATAAAATAGACACACAATACAGCTTCTACCTGTCAAAGAAGGGACACTTTAATATTAGTACTGCTACCTTGAGCAGCTGACAAAATAAAAGAATCTACATGCATTTCAAGTAATCTATAACTTTGATTATTACAGTTATTTCTTAATTGTAAACCCTCCATGTTTTCTTCCAAAATTGCTGTTTTGCGGA
Source organism: Protopterus annectens (assembly GCF_019279795.1). NCBI lineage: Eukaryota > Metazoa > Chordata > Ceratodontiformes > Protopteridae > Protopterus > Protopterus annectens. The sequence goes on along the minus strand of NC_056740.1, from coordinate 506,695,700 downwards.
GGGATTATTAGGGGGAAGAGCAACATTTTGAGCCAAAAATTGGGGACAGTTGAGAGGTTGGCTATGCCTAATTCTATAAAGCAATTTATTTGCATGTACCTCTCAACATGTTAATGCAGTAAATCTGAACAAGGCCAAATATATTTGGGGCACATATAAACAGTACTAAAAATTGCTCTTGTATAAATTGAGACAGTTGATAGAACGGCTCTTACTTTAACATGCATTTTTATGAAGGTTATGAAGTCTGAAACTTATTATTTAGTGACTTCTGGCAAATCATTTAGGAATTAAAACTACAAATTTTATGAACAACAAACCAAAAATAAGAAGAGAAGCAAAAATCTATTCATTCTTTGAAAATCTGGACAGTTGGGAGGTATAGTTCAGCTGGGCCTGTCTGAGTTTGCTGCCCTTCCCCCCCCCTGACAAAATAATGGTTGAACTGGAGCCTCTGCAGCCATTCCAATTAACCATTACTTGGCTATTTCACTCCATTTACCATAAACACTAATGTGCATACTGCTTTACTTCAATGATAGGACTTCATTTGAAAGTTTTATTTTGTATTTTACAGCACAAACATTAAGTCATCGGTTAAACAAAGCAATGCAGTCTCACAATGAAAACTTAGCATTAAAACTTCTCTGCCCTTGAAACTCACATTCATTGAAACAGCATTGAAACCCACATTCAAAGAAAATACATTTTTCCAGTGGCAGATAAAGATTAATTTTGGGCTGTTTTCGAATCATAGGCCCTATGCATATGAAACATACATGTGCTCTTTGATACACCTTCCTCATTGTACTAAAAATTATATTCCTTGTACAATACAGTACACTTGTTAGAGGGTGTTTTAAATTTGTTTTGAACATTTTTCCAGTAAGCAATGAAACAAAACATATGCACCCATAATGGCAAAACTGCCCAGTTGAGAACATTTATCGTAAAAAAGTCTACTCAGACTTCCACAGTCCACCATTATTAGTAAATATACACAATTCTACAGTCCACCATTATTAGTAAATATGCACAATTCCACAGTCCACCATTATTAGTAAATATGCACAATTCTACAGCCACCATTATCAGTAAATATGCACAATTCTACAGTGCACCTTTATAAGTAAATATGCACAATTCTACAGTCCATATTCAGTGAATTCAGTTCTTGCCATAGCTGTCAACCTTAGCACAGAAACCTGGACGAAGCCAATAATGGGGGAATACAGTCCCAAAAATAGGGACAAATTTAAAAAATTCATCTTATAAACTTAGAAAATTGCTAGAAAAAAAGGTTGTGCTACTATGTATTCTGAAGAACATGAAGTTTGAAATTCAAATGCCGGTCAATTTTACTGCGGACAGAACAAAAACAATTTTCAGCAGAGACGCAGGGATTAATACTGCAGACACGTCTTTGTAAAATGGCAGGGCACCAGAGCAAATCCACACAAACACAGGGAGGAGATGCAGACTCCACACAGAAGCCACCCCAACCAAGAATCAAACCAGAAAACCTATAGCTGTGAGGCAACAATACTACCACTGCACCATCAAATCTGCAAGGAATTAAACATTCAGAAACCTGAAGTCTGAAATTCAAATGCCGGTCAATTTTACTGGACAGAACAAAACAATTTTCAGCAGAGACGCAGGGATTAATACTGCAGACACGTCTTTGTAAAATGGCATGGCACCAGAGCAAATCCACACAAACACAGGGAGGAGATGCAGACTCCACACAGAAGCCACCCCAACCAAGAATCAAACCAGAAAACCTATAGCTGTGAGGCAACAATACTACCACTGCACCATCAAATCTGCAAGGAATTAAACATTCAGAAACCTGAAGTCTGAAATTCAAATGCCGGTCAATTTTACTGCGGACAGAACAAAAACAATTTTCAGCAGAGACGCAGGGATTAATACTGCAGACACGTCTTTGTAAAATGGCAGGGCACCAGAGCAAATCCACACAAACACAGGGAGGAGATGCAGACTCCACACAGAAGCCACCCAACCAAGAATCAAACCAGAAAACCTATAGCTGTGAGGCAACAATACTACCACTGCACCATCAAATCTGCAAGGAATTAAACATTCAGAAACCTGAAGTCTGAAATTCAAATGCCGGTCAATTTTACTGCGGACACGTCTTTGTAAAATGGCAGGGCACCAGAGCAAATCCACACAAACACAGGGAGGAGATGCAGACTCCACACAGAAGCCACCCCAACCAAGAATCAAACCAGAAAACCTATAGCTGTGAGGCAACAATACTACCACTGCACCATCAAATCTGCAAGGAATTAAACATTCAGAAACCTGAAGTCTGAAATTCAAATGCCGGTCAATTTTACTGCGGACAGAACCAGAACCAGAACAAAAACAATTTTCAGCAGAGACGCAGGGATTAATACTGCAGACACGTCTTTGTAAAATGGCAGGGCACCAGAGCAAATCCACACAAACACAGGGAGGAGATGCAGACTCCACACAGAAGCCAACCCAACCAAGAATCAAACCAGAAAACCTATAGCTGTGAGGCAACAATACTACCACTGCACCATCAAATCTGCAAGGAATTAAACATTCAGAAACCTGAAGTCTGAAATTCAAATGCCGGTCAATTTTACTGCGGACAGAACAGAAACAATTTTCAGCAGAGACGGAGGGATTAATACTGCAGACACGTCTTTGTAAAATGGCAGGGCACCAGAGCAAATCCACACAAACACAGGGAGGAGATGCAGACTCCACACAGAAGCCACCCCAACCAAGAATCAAACCAGAAAACCTATAGCTGTGAGGCAACAATACTACCACTGCACCATCAAATCTGCAAGGAATTAAACATTCAGAAACCTGAAGTCTGAAATTCAAATGCCGGTCAATTTTACTGCGGACAGAACAAAAACAATTTTCAGCAGAGACGAGGGATTAATACTGCAGACACGTCTTTGTAAAATGGCAGGGCACCAGAGCAAATCCACACAAACACAGGGAGGAGATGCAGACTCCACACAGAAGCCACCCCAACCAAGAATCAAACCAGAAAACCTATAGCTGTGAGGCAACAATACTACCACTGCACCATCAAATCTGCAAGGAATTAAACATTCAGAAACCTGAAGTCTGAAATTCAAATGCCGGTCAATTTTACTGCGGACAGAACAGAAACAATTTTCAGCAGAGACGCAGGGATTAATACTGCAGACACGTCTTTGTAAAATGGCAGGGCACCAGAGCAAATCCACACAAACACAGGGAGGAGATGCAGACTCCACACAGAAGCCACCCCAACCAAGAATCAAACCAGAAAACCTATAGCTGTGAGGCAACAATACTACCACTGCACCATCAAATCTGCAAGGAATTAAACATTCAGAAACCTGAAGTCTGAAATTCAAATGCCGGTCAATTTTACTGCGGACAGAACAGAAACAATTTTCAGCAGAGACGCAGGGATTAATACTGCAGACACGTCTTTGTAAAATGGCAGGGCACCAGAGCAAATCCACACAAACACAGGGAGGAGATGCAGACTCCACACAGAAGCCACCCCAACCAAGAATAAAACCAGAAAACCTATAGCTGTGAGGCAACAATACTACCACTGCACCATCAAATCTGCAAGAAATTAAACATTCAGAAACCTGAAGTCTGAAATTCAAATGCCGGTCAATTTTCCTGGGACAGAACAAAAACAATTTTCAGCAGAGACGCAGGGATTAATACTGCAGACACGTCTTTGTAAAATGGCAGGGCACCAGAGCAAATCCACACAAACACAGGGAGGAGATGCAGACTCCACACAGAAGCCACCCCAACCAAGAATCAAACCAGAAAACCTATAGCTGTGAGGCAACAATACTACCACTGCACCATCAAATCTGCAAGGAATTAAACATTCAGAAACCTGAAGTCTGAAATTCAAATGCCTGTCAATTTTATTTAACATTTGTTAATCAGGACAGTCTGACTTGGAACAATTTTCAGCAGAGGCCCAGGAAGAAATAATGCAGACATGTCTTTGTAACATGGGAGGACACAAAAGCAAACCCACACAAACACAGGGACGGACCCCACAAAGAAGGAACCCCAGCCAAGAATCAAACCTGAGAACCTGCAGCTGTGAGGCAACAATGCTACTACTACACCATCAAATATCAAGCATTGCAACATTTACAAACCACAGATATTATGAGGAACAGCTCAGATCAAATATGAGGCAAAAATCTGCAATTTTTTTACAAATGGTGGTGGGTAGGGAACTCAAGTCTTTAACACCTGCATACAGGGTACAGGGTTCAAGCCTGCCCCCCCCCCACCAGTTACACACACACCCCCCTCCAGTTACAAACACACACACACCCCTCCAGTTACAAGCACACACACACCCCTCCAGTTACAAGCACCAGCTAACACATACACACCTCCAGTTACAAGCACCAGCTAACACATACACAACTCCAGTTACAAGCACCAGCTAACACATACACAACTCCAGTTACAAGCACCAGCTAACACATACACAACTCCAGTTACAAGCACCAGCTAACACATACACAACTCCAGTTACAAGCACCAGCTAACACATACACAACTCCAGTTACAAGCACCAGCTAACACATACACAACTCCAGTTACAAGCACCAACACATAAAGTAAAATGCACCATACACTTACCTGTCTGTTCTCCATACCATATCCTGCCCGCGCAATACTCACAAAGACCCGCGAGATCCCAGTAAAGCTCCTTCCCGACGACGAGATCCCAAGCTCCCTCCCGAGACTGTTCTGGCTGTTGCAGTCCGGATGCGATGTATCCTCCCAGCGTGTAAGTGCACAGACGTCTCCTTGCGTCCCTCTATGGGTCCTGCCGGACTGCCTTGAGCATGCGCATAGACCGACGGTAGTTGGGACTACTGCGCATGCGCGAAGTCCGTGAAAGTTTAAAAAAATATTTTTTTTTTGTTTTCTTTTTTTGTTTTGTTTTCTTTTTTAATTTGAGGGGGCTGCAGTCCGGCAGCCCGATGCCACGAGCCGCCCCTGGGTGCCACCTTTGTGGAGTGGGACCACTGTTGCTGCACGCAATTCTTTGGGCACATATCCTGTAGTGAGGCTGAGATTGTACAGCAGTTTTACTTGAGGGATTAGATCTTCTTGGAGTTCATGTAGGACGCAACCCGGGAAGCCATCTGGTCCCATAGAGGCAGTGTTGTTTGCTTTGGAGAGGGCGGCCTTCACCTGAGCATCAGAGATGTTTGGGAGGCTGCACTCTGCCGGGATAGATACTTGCTCTTTGGTGGGGAGGGGATGGAGAAGTTTGCACTGAACCTGTCTGCCAGGACATTGGCGATGTCTGTGGGTTCAGTGTATTTTTTTGTCATTTAGAATCAACTCAGAACAAGTCTGGGAGTTGCATCCCATGTTCCTAACATAACGGAAAAAAGCCTTATGATTGTCTTTAGTGTCCTGTGCAATTTTTCTCTCAAAGCTGGCCTTGGAGGATTTTATGAGGGATCGTAATTTTTTGCTAGTACTGATCAGAGATTCCTTCCCTTTTAGGGATTTTGCTCTATCATGTAGTAGCTTCCTCCTTCTGTTGTACAGTTTATTTATGGCTGGGGTCCACCAGACTGGACGCCTGCCTTTGGATGATTGGGTCTTGATTTTGTTTGGGATAGCATAATCCATGCATTCCTGGAGATGTCCGTAGAATGCGTTTATATAGGATTCTGCAGTTTGGGCCGTAGTTTCCACTGGCCCTGGGGCCTTGAAGGATTCCACTTCGGTTTTGAGAAGTGTGAAGTTCGCTTTTGAGAAGTTTTTCACTGTGGTTTTCTGGGCTGGGGATGGGGTCGGGATGTGGATATCCAGTGAAATTAATTTATGGTCTGATCTTACCAATGATGGATATACTTCTGGTATGGAGCATAGAGTCCCCATGTTGTTAATGATCAGGTCTAGTATGTTTTCCCCTCTTGTGGGAGTGGTGACTAGTTGTTCCATAGCATTTGAGTTTATAAATTCCAGGAACCTTTGGGCTAAGGTGCTGGGGCTTGAGTAATGCTCCCAGTCTATGTTTGGGTAGTTGAAGTCACCCAATATAATGGTGTTCGGAGAGATCTTCATGTTCTCCAATGTTTTCAGGAAAGCCGAGTTGGATTCCTGACTTTGAGAGGGTGGTCTGTAGGATGCTATAAACTGAAAAGCAGTCTTGCCCACTGTCAGTTGCACATGGATGGTCTCCAATACTTCGTGCAATGCCACTAACCTGGAGGTGTGGATATCCTTGATAAATATGGAAACTCCCCCTCCTTTTGTGGTTTGGTCCGGGTTTTGGGGCCGAAAAGCATGATGTGAGGTATAACCTGGTAGTGCTGGGGTGCTCTGTGGAGCCTTGAACCAGGTTTCTGTCACTGCACAGATATCGATGTTCTCCATACTGAGGAGAGCTTCAAGTGCATGCATCTTGAGGTTAAGACTTCTGGCATTTAGCAGCATTACCCTTAGTTTCTTGTTCCTTGTGATGTCTATGGAGGTGGGTTTGACTTTTGAACCTTGCCTAAAAAAGGCACTATGGGGGTGGCAAGAGCCTTTCCCAATATCCGAAAGCCCAGAGGTGACAGGTGCAAGCCGTCCCTAGCGAAGCAACGTGGCTTGTCGAGCATGTCATCCCAGGCTGACAGACACTGGATCCCCTTTGAATGACACCAACATTTTAGCCAATTGTTAAAATCGTTCAGCATACAATATGCAGATGATTCAACCCTCATATGTGCAGCATCCACAATAATTCAAATTCTTACAGTCACACAAAAAGCCTTCTCTGCTATTGAAACATGGCTAGCAAACTCACAACTCATTTTCAACCCTAATAAAACTAAACTTATGATCTTTCATCCATCTAAACCTACTAACCTCCCAGCTGACTTTTATATCACTACCAGTAATAATACTAGGATTTTCCCAGATTCCCAAATAAAACTATTAGGTGTCATAATTGACAACAGACTAAAATTTGACATACACTTTTCTAACACAATCAAAAAGGTTCACAAGAAAATGGGAACAATGTATAGAAACAAAAAATTCTTAACAGATGCTGCAAGAATAGCCATAGCTAGAACACACCTTATCTCCTCACTCTTATATGCATCCCCCATACTTACAAACCTCAAAAAGTCAGAACTAAGTAAATTAGAATCATGTTACAATAAGATTGCCAAATTTGCAACAGATTCCACACATTTAACCCATTACTGTCAATACCTCAAAAATCTTACTTGGTTAGAACTGTCTCATGTTATGAACTATAACCAATTAATTATGGCTCACAAAATAATGCATAATCCTAACAATGTACCTACCGTAGAAAATCTTCTACAACCCTATTGCATTCGGAATCTTCAATCATCTAACAAAGACTTACTCCAAGTAATCAAAGTATCCAATACAGCAAGCAACTCTCTTTACTCTAACTTAGTTGCCAAAAATTGGAATACCCTTCCACATAGTATTAGATCCATAAGTAATCTTAATAATTTCAAAATATCTCTCAAAGGACACTTATTTGAATCTTGGCTTTGCACATCTAACACTCCAGGTTAATTGTTAACTTAGCAGTACAAACTTACACAATCTGGCTGTACACACTAACTCTGTTAACCTATCCCTTCTAACAACACTACTTCTCTATATGTAGTTACATTCCTAGCTGCATCTCTCACCACAGAAGTATTAGTAACTGTGCACTACTTTGCCTACGTGATTCATCTTACTTAATTTCCTAACTAATGTTATGTTCCTCTACATTTATAAATTCAACTATATATTTGTCTATATTCAAGTGTTTAAAGTCTTGTTCCATTTGATACTATGTGTATAATTTTGTTTTTAAATTTTTATACTGCAAATGTGTTAACACTCGTTTTGTTTGTCAGTAATTTCTACTACTTAGTGTGATAACTTTGCATGTAAGCTTAAGCTGGAGCTTTTCTCCCCGGGCCTCCGCTGAAAATGGGCACTGTGTCAGTCAGACCACAAATGAAATATTAGGCTGTGGGATATAATGCACACTGTGAGAGTGGTAGACTGTCTTCATACAGCATGAAGGTAACCAGTGGAATAATATAGAGGATCCATGCTAAGACCTCTGCTATTTGGCATATACATTTCTGATCACCAAATAAAAAACAGGGAACTTTGGTTAACCAAGTTTGCAGATGATTGTAAACTGGGTGTTATACTCAAATCTCCTTCTGATATGCAGAAACTACAAAGCAGACTTACACATGTTAACAGTTGGTGCTCTGAAAATGAGGTAAAAGTCAATGCAAAAAATGAAATATTCTTACATTTGCCAAACAAACCATCCAGCCTGCTTGCAGTATAGAAAACACCCCACTCCAAAAAGATAATATTTTGACAGACACTAGAGCACAGGTAGATAATTCCATCTCCTTTGACAATCATGTTCCAACAATAGTTAAGAAATCCTTCTGTCTGGTACAGTTGATCACAAAGGGCATTTCCTCTAGATCCAAAGAAGTCTTTACTCCTCTGTATCTGCACTGATCAGGTCCATCATCGAATACAGTACCTTTTTGGTATGTATTGTACCAAGTATATCAAGCAGTTGGAGAGACCTCAAAGGTTCCTGACAAAAAAATATATATGTAGATCTTGGGTCTAAAGAACCTGATCTACCAAGAGAGGTCGAAGGCCTTGTCCATGAATTCAGAGTCCTACAGACTCCTTAAGGGTGGTCTGTGCCTTGCTTACTGGGCCATTAGAGATCTGGCAATCTATGACTTCTTATTTCTCCACAAATTAAACAGCACAGCAAACAACAGAACCAGAGGTCTGAACCTGCTTCAGAAAATAAACAAATGACAGTGGAGAGAGAGATTTATCAAACAAAGATGTCCCCTTTTCTGGAACAAACTTCTTCTCTAGGTAAAGCAATGTGACACACTAGTTTCCATTAAGAAGGAATTAGACAACTGGATGTTTATAAATTCATCCTCTGCACCACTGGCCTACCACTCCTTGAAAAAGGAGATAAGAAGGGTGGGTACTGTTTTGCAGTAAATGGCCTCATGGTCATCTGTTCTGCACATTCTATGATACTGTGATACCATTAGGACTGCAGTGACTAGAATGCATTTTCCTCAAGGAAGATGCAACAAATAAATGAAATGCGCTTTGCCTGATCTTAGACAGTAGAAGGAAGCAGCTTATCTAGTCTGTCCTTCTAGTAAATTTAACATTTCACCTCCCCTCCATGCCTCCCTTTTCTCTCCCTGTTCCATTCCTGTCTCGTGCACTCTTAAATGTTTCTGTAGAATATGTCTTTACCACAACTCTTGTAGCCACTAAGTATGTCCACATCTCTTTGCAAGAATAAGTACTATTGCACATTCAGAAATTTGTTGCATCTTACAGCTTGCAGCATAAACCCAACTTTCTCATATTTCCTGATCTCGGTGACTTCTTCATGTGTCTACAGATATGATCTTCAGTCATATGATGTGCCACCTGTGTGTACATCTCCACTGCTTTAGGCACACCATCTATAAAGCCTATAAAGACTGATCTGTTTAAGGTACATACATTATTAATTATCTGATGTAAGGCTACCTAAAGATTCACTATCACTAAATCCATAGAGCCTAATATATGAAAACATTTTATTCTGAAAAATAAGAAAGTGTTCCTCTTTTGGACTCCACTGCTATGATTTTCAAAGGTCAGTGATATGATTTTTAATGCTCAAAGGTTGATAGGTATGCATTATATGCACCATGAGAGGCTGATAGGTATGCATCATATGTACCATCTGAGGTCAATAGGTGTGCATCATATGCACCCACAGAATGTGATAGTTATGCATCATAGGCACCCTCAGAGGTCGATGCACATGCATTATATGCACCCTGAGACAGTGATAGATATGCGTCATATGTGCCCTCAGAGGTTGGCAGGTAAGCATCATATGCACCCCCTGAGGTTGACAGGTGTGCATTATATGCACCCTCTGAGGTTGATAGGTATGCATCATATGCACCCCCTGAGGTTGATAGGTATGCATCATATGCACCCCCTGAGTTTGATAGGTATGCATCATATGTACCATCTGAGGTCAATAAGTGTGCATCATATGCACCCACTATGGCTGGTAGGTGTACATCATATGCACCCTCTGAGTTCAATAGGTATGCATCATATGCACCCTCTGAGGTTGATAGGTATGCATCATATGCACCCCCTGAGGTTGATAGGTATGCATCATATGCACCCCCTGAGGTTGATAGGTATGCAATATATGCACCCCCTGAGGTTGATAGGTATGCATCATATGTGCCATCTAAGGTTAATAGGTGTGCATCATATGCACCCTCTGAGGTTGATAGGTATGCCTCATATAAACCCTCTGAGGTCAATAAGCATGCATTATATGCACCCGGAGAGGTTGATAGGTTCATAGCTTCCTAAGTTCATAGGTAGGTACTAGGCTATCTGCCCAAAGGCATTTATAAGCCTAGCCAGAATGTGTTGGCTTTCACTGCTCCCTAGATTAGTTTCCTGTGCCTCTGTCCAGCAGTGCCACTGAAGTGATTCCGGGGTAAACTTTCTGTTTCCCATCCACTCATCAAGGTTTCTCTTGCAGAGTGCTAGTGAGGAGCTCTGCCTAATGTAGACTGGAATCTTGTTCCAAAGCATGGGAAGTCTCTGGGACAGAAATCTATCCCTCCAGCACGTCCTATTTATTGTTGTGGTGAGGTTTAGATCCCTAGAGCGTGTGACTCGAGGGGATAAGGTTTCCTTTAAGTGGAGCATGTCCATCAATTCTGGGTTGGACATGGCCTTATATGTCAGGCAGAGATCACCTCTGAGCAGGCGGTATGCAACCGAGTACAGCTGGAGTTCCTTCAATCGAGTTGCATAGTTCATCTGTTTGAGGCCAGTGAACCTCTTGGTGAGGTACTTCTGTGGCCTTTCCAGCTGTTGCAGGTGTCTTGTAAGGTACATCCAAAATGGGGCATTGTACTCTATGATGAGTCAGATGAGTGATGAGTAGAGGGGCACAATGACCTCTTTTGATCTGGATGTAAACCCTTTTGTGATTAGGTAGGCCACATAGAAGGATTTTCTAACCACTTTGGCAATGTGATTATCAAAGGAGAGATTACTATCTACTTGGGTTCCCAGATCCCTTATTGCGTTTTCCGTATTTAGGGGACTACCAGCTATGTGGTAGTTTGTGGGTACTTTGTTTTTTCCAAAGGGAATAACTATACACTTTTTGGCATTTAGCATGAGGCCATGATTTTGACACCAGGTATCTGTCTCAGTGAGACCCTTTTGGAGGATGTCTATGTCAGCCAGTGAGTCAATTATAGCCCCTAGTTTGCAGTCATCTGCAAACTTGGTCAGCCATAGTCCTCCTGTGCTTGTCTGTACCTCTGAGAAGTATATGCTGAACAGGAGAGGTCCCAGGACTGAGTCCTGGGGAATGCAACTTGTAACCGGTTTAGAGTCAGACCTAGCTCCCGCAACTCTCACCATGTGGGTTCTGTCCGTGAGCTAATTGGCAACCCATCTTGTGACAATGGGATTTATGTTCAGGCTGGTGAGCTTGTCTAGAATACCAGAATGGAGAATGGTGTCAAAGGCCTTTGCAAGGTCTAGGTAGGCTGTGTGTACCACCTTTCCCTCATCTATAGCCTTGGTAACTGTCTCAAAGAGGTCCACCAGGTTAAGGAGGCATGATCTGCCATTCACAAAACCGAACTGGGTAGGGTCCAGTGTTTGGAGGTTCCCAATGTCCCTGTTAATGAGTTCTATGATGATGCACTCCATAGCCTTGCAGACCAAGCTAGTCAGGCTTATAGGGTGACAGTTCTCAGGGTCTGTTGTGGCTCCCCCTTTGTGGAGCGGAATAACTATTGCTGTGCACCACGCTATGGGTATGCAGCCTGTGGAGAGGCTGAGTTTGAACAGTATTTAGGTGGGGGGTTAATTTGTCTTTGAGCTCATGTACGACACAGCCTGGGACACCGTCCGTTCCCACTGATGCTGTGTTTTTGGCTTTGGATAGGGCTATTTTAATCTGAGTATCTGTGATTTCAGGTGCTCTACATTCTTCTGGTATGGTTATGGGCCCTTTTGGGGGTGAGAGGGGGGTGAAGTTTGCACTGAACCTGTCTGCCAGGATGTTGGCAATATCGGTTGGTTCAGTGTATTTTGTGCCATTATGCACTAACTCCAAGCAGATCTTAGCATTGCCACTTAGATTCTTAACATAGCTAAAGAATGCCTTGTGGTTATCTTTGGAGTCTTTGGCAAGTTTTCTTTCAAAGCTCTCCTTGGACAATTTTATGAGGGATTGTAGTTTCTTGCTGATACTGATCAGGGATGTCTTCCCTTCTTGGGATTTTACTCTTTTCTGTACTAGTTTCCTCCTTCTATTGTATAGCTTGTTTATGGCAGGGGTTCACCATACTGGTTTCTTTTTCTTGGAGAAGTGAGTCTTGGTTTTGCTTGGGATAGCACGATCCACGCATTCTTGTAGGTGCCTGTAGAATGCATTAGTAAAAGATTTCGCAGCTTGGACAGCGTTATCCTTTAGCATGGGGGCTTTGAAACTTTCCAACTCTGTCTTAAGTAACATGAAGTTTGCTTTTGAAAAGTTTTCACGGTGGTTTCCTTTTCTGGGGGTGTGGGCGGAATGTGGATATCCAAAGTGATTTGTTTATGGTCAGATCTAACCAGCGAGGGGTTGACCTCCGGTGTGGAACACCGGTCGCCCATTTTGGTGATGACCAGGTCCAATATGTTGTCACCTCTGGTGGGAGTGTTGACCAGTTGTTCCAGGGTGTTTGAATTTATAAATTCTAGGAAATGTTGGGCAAGGGAGTTAGTACTTGAGTACTTCTCCCAGTTAATGTTTGGGTAGTTGAAATCACCCAATATTAGGTGTTTGGTAGGACCTTTATGTTACCCAGTGTTTCCAGAAATGCGGAATGGGGGTCCTGGGACATGGTGGGTGATCTGTAGCAAGCTACAATTTGAATTGCAGTTTTGCCCATTGTCAGTTGCACATGGATAATCTCTGAAGCATCTGCTGTGCCACTAACCTGGAGGTGTGGGTATTCTTGATGAATATGGATACTCCTCCACCTTTTGTATTTCGGTCCAGGTTCTGTGGCCAAAATGTATGGTATGAGTTTTAGCCTGGTAGTGCTGGGGTACTCTCTGGAGCCCTAAACCAGGTTTCTGTTACTACACATATATTGATTTTCTCCATACTGAGGAGTGCCTTGAGTGCATGCGTTTTGAGGTTTAGACTTCTAGCACTGAGTAGTATTACCCTCAGATTTTTGTTACTTGTGCTGTTTACGGCAGTGGGTTTGTCTTTTGAGCCTTGCCTAAAAAAGGCAATATGGGGGTGGCAAGAGCCTTGGCCAGTATACGAAAACCTAAGGGTGACAGGTGCAAGCTGTCTCTAGCAAAGCAGCGTGGCTTGTCGAGCATGTCATCCCAGGCAGACAGACACTGGATCCCCTTTGAATGACACCAGAAACCTAGCCAATTGTTGAAATTGATAATTTTTTTCTTTATACTGTGGTATCATTCTTGGTGAGGGCAGGATGCTTCTCAGGTTCAGGGTTATACTGGCCTGGGCTACATGATCAGAAAGCTCTTCCATGTCTCTTTTCATGTAGTCCAGGGAGGTATGGCTCAGGTCATTCACATCAACATGGTCAATGACAGAGTCATATTTGTACTTGTTCTGGAGTGACCTGAGTGCTCGTGTTATGTGGCGGATCCTGGCACCCGACAGGCAGCTAACAGTAATCTTCTCCTTATTCAGCCTAGTGAGTGGGACGTCAGAGTGCCTGACTATAGAGTCACCTATTACTAGTATGTTGGGCATGTTATTTTACCTTGAGGGCAGTGATAGCGTGGCACACTGGTTTTGTGAAGTATGTGTTTCATGGTTTGTGTTGGGTGGGTGGAGGTTGCTTGGACGTCTGCTTTGGAGGGCTCTGTTGCTTTTGCAGATTTTTATTTAGAGCCTCCGAGTATGTTTTTGTGTATTTACGTGTGTTTTTAATGGGTCTTTGTGATACTGGTGGTGTGATGCCAGTATTTCCCTTCTCCTCTTGACAGTCTGATCCAGTCTTGGGTTGAGAGAGCTTAGCCTCCAGTTTGGCTGTATAATTGCATCTCTCGCATGTATTAGTGTTTGGTGGTAGGAGGACAGGGTTGTCTGTGTACATGAGGCAGTTGTCACATTGCCTCAAAATGCCCAGATTCACCAGTTGGACGGGAAAGTACACCTGAAACTGCTCTTTGAACATGCCTGGATAGCTACAGTAAACTGTTTTACTGAATGGCTGGTAAGGTCAAATAGAGAGCCTTGCCCTTCTGTAGTGCTAGGGTTTATAAGTGCTTGCTATGAGTTTTGAGCAAGTGCCGGGCTGAGAAATGAATGGCTTGAGTGCTTAAGTTGAAAGTTTGTCTAGTTCCAAGGGAAAAATTGAAGAGGAGACTTGGTGAAGGTGGGAAAAGTTATACCCTAGCTAACCGGCGCTGCCCAGTGCGCAAAACCCGGCAAATGCGTTTTTTACAGCAGAGAAATGAAAGAGATAGAAATTAGCCCAAAATGGCCAATAAACTACTACTTTATGACCTGAAATCACTCCTCCAGGGACAGATAGGATGCTCAAAGCGCCCCTCTCTGACAGGTGAACAGAGAAACTTCCTTCTATCCAAGTAAGGTATGGGCAAACACAGATATCTGTAACATAGCTCTGAATTCAGCACTAACCTGAAAACTGGACTATACTAGCCTAGAAAGGTGGGAAACAAGCATATATATATATATATATATATATATATATATATATATATATATATATATATTATATATATATATGTATATATATATATATATAATTTTTTTTTTTTTCAGAAAAAAATCAGATACAATCAAAAAAACACTTTAAATGCACATAAAAAGATGCTTATTGTTATACATCTCAGTTCAGAGTTGTAGTCAATGCCCCTAGTAATAAAGTAGGAAAAAACACAAATACAGTAAAAGCAGATGACTAAAGTGCAATTTTATATATATATATATATATATATATATAAATAAATAACAATAGAAAACAAACAATCTGATTTAAACAAGTTACTCAATTAACCAGAAAAAAAATCAAAACTGAGCCCTGTTCTAGCAGTCTTTAATAAGACAAGTTCTAACTGCACACTCCTGCTACTAGGGTGCAGGGGAACCTTCTCCAAAATAGATGGCCTGGATCAGTGCTCAAGTTATACAAACAAAGCTAGATTCAGCAGGCCTGAATCTGGTCCTATGCTACAGTAACAAGGCGCACCAATTTCAGAAAGCAACAGTTCGAATAAGCAGGTACAAAAAGCCTGTTACCAGAAATTCCCAGCTCAGAAGGGCAGAATCCAGCCTCTCCTCCCACAAGAGTGCAGACCACAAACCTTCTTAATGTAGAATAACTAGCCTGAAGCCCAAGTGCTTAAACCAGAACTAATACACTTTTAGAATAGCAGACACTGAGCTTTCAATCAGCAATTCCCAGCTTAGAAGGATGTAAGCTGCATCATATGCTCCCTCAGAGTTTGATAGGTATGCATCATATGCACCCCCTGAGGTTGATAGGTTTGCATCATATGCTCCATCATGGTTTTATAGGCATGCGTCATATGCACCCTATGAGGCTGATAGGTAAGCATCACATGCACCCTATGTGTTTGATCGGTATGCATCATATGCTCCCCTCAGAGGTTGATAGGTATGCATCATATGCTCCTTCAGAGTTTGATAGGTATGCATCATATGCACCCTATGAGGTTGATAGGTTAGCATCATATGCATCCTATGAAGTTGATAGATATGCATCATATGCACCCTCTGAGTTTGATAGGTATGCCTCATATGAACCCTCTGAGTTCGATAAGCACGCATTATATGAACCCTGAGAGGTTGATAAGTATGTATCATATGCTCCCTCAGAGTTTGATAGGTATGCATCATATGCACCCCTTGAGGTTGATAGGTAAGCATCATATGCACCCTATGAGGCTGATAGGTAAGCATCACATGCACCCTATGAGGTTGATCGGTATGCATCACATGCACCCTCAGAGGTTGATATGTATACGCCATATGCACCCTCTGAGGTTCATTGGTATGCATCATATGCACCTGTGTGTTCTGGACTGTCATGAGGAGAGGGGTCTATATTAGAACATCGATGTTTCAGAACATCGAATGTTCTAATATCGGACCCTATTCAGCGAACACTGAAAATAGCGAAGCTGCAGAAAAACAAATTTTTTTCCCAGGGAAAGAAATCGGTTGTCTGTTTCTGTCACTTCACTATTTTCAGCGCTGTGGTGGAACGCTATGGGTCGGGCTCAGGTAAGTGTGCGATTGTGTGGACATGAGGGTTAGGGTGAGTTAGGGTTAGGGCGCGGGTCAGGTAAGTGTGCGATTGTGTGAACATGAGGGTTAGGGTGGGGTAGGTGAGTTAGGGTTAGGGCACGAGTGAGGTGAGTGTGCGATAGTGACGGACCTTAGGGTTAGGGTTTGGGTTAAGGTAAGTGGATAGTTGGTGGTGTATGTACAGTTTAGTGTAGGGTTAGATGTAAGATTTTAGGTGTATGTGTGTGGATTGCTGTTTGTTTGGTGTGCTTGTGTTGTGTGTATTTGTTTCGGAACAGCAAATTTTTTCCCTAGGAAAAAATTTTCTGTTCTGAATGTTTGATGTTGTCAGCGTTCGTTGAATTGGGTTTGATATTAGAACATTTGAAGTTATGACACTTCGATGTTCTAATATAGACCCGAGGAGAGTACCATCTCCTCTAATCACTGATAATATCTTTCACCTCCCTGCTATAGTCTTCATCTCCATGCTGCACACATTCTGTTGACACACCACAATGTCAACAGCAACAGTATTGACCATAAAAGGTAGACAATGGAAATGCCAATGGCTCCTTACGGAAGTGCTGACACTTAGAATGCTGAGTGCCAACAAGCGAGACAAAAAGACTGAAAGCACAGGAGAAGATGGACTGTTAAATAATGTTCATTACTTTTATTTATAGCTCCTTATTTGAAAACCAGTAACCTTCTCAGCCACAACCCAGGCACAGTGCAGCTGCAGATCTTTGTAAAATTCACTATTATGCACATAATAAGCTAGAATGACATCAGTGAAGCATTACATGAGTTAGAGCAGCTAGGAAAAATGCAGATATCAATCATTATTAGGATAAACATTACCAAAATCAGCATTATCAGAAGTCAGATTATGATACATTCACAACATTAGCAAGGTTTGTAAACAGAAACTTGTATATGTTATTTTCACAGAGCGCTAGGCACCCAGTGGGTAACCATTACACTACTTCAGCTGCTCTTTCTACATAATTTCCTTCTTCTAATTATATACATCCACATTTCCACTTGAATACAGATTGAGCACTACATTAGTAAGCATCTGCCTCTTAGAGTTTCAATGACAGGAATGTTTGTTTTCTATGATAATCAAGCAATAATGGTTACAATAATAATAGCAATAATAAGGCGTACCTAACTGGAAAGTCAATCCATGGCAACACAATACTGACATACTTAAATTTTAAAATAGACCTTAGAAGAATATTATCTTTATGTTTTACAGGGTTTTACCTGATGCTAAATTGTTAATGCTTCAAGGTTGTTAATCATTTCAATAAGAAAATATGGCAGGTACTAATTTATATAAAACTTTTATAATTATAATTACTGATAAAAGAATGACTGCATCCTGTCAGGCAATTTATTTTGTGTTGACCCAAACTAGTTCCTATGAGCTCTGCTGCTTTACCTTAAATGGCTGTAACACCATTTCATAAATGGTCTAACCTGATTAGTTATGAGCCATCACACATTTACTACTGTAGTACAATAACATGTTTCACTTTTATGTAAGACGCAACATAGGACTGCTTGCCCACCTTTTCAAATTCACTATAACCTGCAACAGTCCTCCCTACTATCAACAGAACTCTATCTTGGCTCAAGAAGCTACACTGTTGATTTGGAAGAGAAGATGGCTATGGGTTCTAGTCCTGCAGCAGGTAGGTGAATGTGATCAGTAATGACGTTGTAAGGATTACAATTCTTTGATAAAATTCTAAAGTTGAAACTTTAAGCTGAGTTTCCATATACCTAAGGGTGTGGCAGCTGAGGTAGATGTAAAGGCTCATACGATATATTCCACCAAAGTACAGGGTCATTTCCTAGGTGTCCTAGCAATGTGTCCCTAGTTAGCATTAATGCTATTTTAGATATTCCCTGAAAATAGTTCATGCCTTGTGGCACTAAAAAGGTCTACAAAAGTAAATAAATACTTGTAAACAATTCCATAATAATCATTGTTGTCTGTACATATTTCTTGTTATGTTTCTACTCCAAGCAATGCACCAACACATTTACTTGTTTAAAAGTAATTAATATAAAATATTCTTATATGAATATGTGTGTGTGTGCGCGTGCGTGTGTCTAATTATCCTTATATGAATGTGTGTGTGTGTGTGTGTGTGTGTGTGTGTGTGTGTGTGTGTATGTCTAATTATCCTTATATGAATGTGTGTGTGTGTGTGTGTGTGTGTGTGTGTGTGTGTGTGTGTGTGTGTGTGTGTGTGTGTGTGTGTGCGCGCACGTGTGTGTGTGTCTACATATATATATATATATATATATCTAGCAAAAAGGAAGACCTGAAAATTACCCATTTGTGCATGTGTGGCAGTAAAGGGAATGCTTCAGTAATGACAAATAAGAAAACAAATAATGTTACCACCATGAGTACTAACATTAAAGCTCCTGACGATATTTATGCATTCAAGTGTTAAAAAGACAAAAGATTACACTAACTCCTGGTGTCTTTGCTGTTTATAGCTGATGACAGATGCATATTTTTGTCTGTTTAAGAATGGTAATATGAATGTCATAGAATTCATGGTAACTGAAGCTGAAAGCATGATGGGATCCTGTTTGGCAAATGCACAGATGCACATGTGAGCAGTAACTCATAGTTTGTATAAAAAAGTTAACCTTTTAGTTTCATAATGAAACCTTACTTTGATGTTTAATAAATACTCTGTCCTTATTAGCTCAGAACATGTCTCTATTTGGTACTGCAGATAAATGGATTTTCATTCATTTAAATCGTTTTTTTCTTAAAACTTGCATATTTTCTGTCCTTGACCTAGCACTCTTGTGTGGGGTCATTTACTGCACTGTTATAACTTGATATTACTTGTGAACCTCTGCTATCTCTGTAAAAAACAAAAACAAAAAAAAAATCTTGCTTTTTCCCACTTTTCTGAGAGTTAAAAAAGTTCAGTTACAGGCTTGCTGTTCCTGAACTGTTTGAAAGTTTCTGTGAGGCCATTTTTGCTTGGGCTGAAGGAGGGTCTCTGTGTTTATCAGTGGCAGTGACTAACATTGAGCAGCTTCCCTGCCCCCCCGGAGAGGTGGTTACTGACTTGAAACTGTAGTTTTATTGGCCACTAGGGGTCATTTCCATAACTCCTTCATCTTCCTCTCTTAAAACCTAGTTGCCTCATGGATTGAGCGTCTTTTCAGGCTTGTTGGCTGTTGGTGAAGCACCCTCCAAGAGGAAAAACGCTGAGAGAAGAAGGGAGCCACTTTTGAGATTTTAAGTATTTTTTCTCTGTTTATTTGCTAAGTTTTTCTGCATAGCTGCCTAGCTTGAGCATTTTCTGGCTTATTAAACTTGATTTCTGTATTAGTAGCTGTATTTAGAGCACAACCAAAAGCTGTTTGCTGAATTTCCTGTTTGCACTTAATTTTAAATCGTTTTTCTTAAAACTTGCATATTTTCTGTCCTTGACCTAGCACTCTTGTGTGGGGTCATTTACTGCACTGTTATAACTTGATATTACTTGTGAACCTCTGCTATCTCTGTAAAAAACAAAAACAAAAAAAATCTTGCTTTTTTCCCACTTTTCTGAGAGTTGAAAAAGTTCAGTTACAGGCTTGCTGTTCCTGAACTGTTTGAAAGTTTCTGTGAGGCCATTTTTGCTTGGGCTGAAGGAGGGTCTCTGTGTTTATCAGTGGCAGTGACTAACATTGAGCAGCTTCCCTGCCCCCGGAGAGGTGGTTACTGACTTGAAACTGTAGTTTTATTGGCCACTAGGGGTCATTTCCATAACTCCTTCATCTTCCTCTCTTAAAACCTAGTTGCCTCATGGTTTGAGCGTCTTTTCAGGCTTGTTGGCTGTTGGTGAAGCACCCTCCAAGAGGAAAAACGCTGAGAGAAGAAGGAGCCACTTTTGAGATTTTAAGTATTTTTCTCTGTTTATTTGCTAAGTTTTTCTGCATAGCTGCCTAGCTTGAGCATTTTCTGGCTTGTTAAACTTGATTTCTGTATTAGTAGCTGTATTTAGAGCACAACCAAAAGCTGTTTGCTGAATTTCCTGTTTGCACTTAATTTTAAATCGTTTTTCTTAAAACTTGCATATTTTCTGTCCTTGACCTAGCACTCTTGTGTGGGGTCATTTACTGCACTGTTATAACTTGATATTACTTGTGAACCTCTGCTATCTCTGTAAAAACAAAAACAAAAAAAATCTTGCTTTTTCCCACTTTTCTGAGAGTTAAAAAGTTCAGTTACAGGCTTGCTGTTCCTGAACTGTTTGAAAGTTTCTGTGAGGCCATTTTGCTTGGGCTGAAGGAGGGTCTCTGTGTTTATCAGTGGCAGTGACTAACATTGAGCAGCTTCCCTGCCCCGGAGAGGTGGTTACTGACTTGAAACTGTAGTTTTATTGGCCACTAGGGTCATTTCCATAACTCCTTCATCTTCCTCTCTTAAAACCTAGTTGCCTCGTGGTTTGAGCGTCTTTTCAGGCTTGTTGGCTGTTGGTGAAGCACCCTCCAAGAGGAAAAACGCTGAGAGAAGAAGGAGCCACTTTTGAGATTTTAAGTATTTTTTCTCTGTTTATTTGCTAAGTTTTTCTGCATAGCTGCCTAGCTTGAGCATTTTCTGGCTTGTTAAACTTGATTTCTGTATTAGTAGCTGTATTTAGAGCACAACCAAAAGCTGTTTGCTGAATTTCCTGTTTGCACTTAATTTTAAATCTTTTTTTCTTAAAACTTGCATATTTTCTGTCTTTGACCTAGCACTCTTGTGTGGGGTCATTTACTGCACTGTTATAACTTGATATTACTTGTGAACCTCTGCTATCTCTGTAAAAACAAAACAAAAAAAAATCTTGCTTTTTCCCACTTTTCTGAGAGTTAAAAAGTTCAGTTACAGGCTTGCTGTTCCTGAACTGTTTGAAAGTTTCTGTGAGGCCATTTTGCTTGGGCTGAAGGAGGGTCTCTGTGTTTATCAGTGGCAGTGACTAACATTGAGCAGCTTCCCTGCCCCGGAGAGGTGGTTACTGACTTGAAACTGTAGTTTTATTGGCCACTAGGGGTCATTTCCATAACTCCTTCATTTGTCCTCAGAGGAGTGGTTTAGGGCAGTGACTTGTGGTTTGTTGGCCAATTTGGGTCATTTCCTGTCTTTTCCAGCCCCTGCTATAAAGCACGCTTTTAGCGGATTTAGCCGATTTAGCGGAGTTGCTACCGTTGCACACTAGGGCAGCGCCGGTTAAGCAGGTTTAAACTATTCGGGCTACCTAAAGTCCACTCTTCAAATTTTCCCTTAAAACTACCTTCCTCGAACTATACTACTGATCTAATCAGCGTATCCTATAATTAAAAGATCATCTCTACTTGACTCCAAGTAGACTATTCTCTATCTGTTAAACGTAGCACTTGCTCCTACAGTACTTATTACCTTGATACGGCACTCTTGTCATAGATAGTACCCCAAAAAGGCAACCCCCCCATTTCTCGGTCACCCACGTCCCCCCGGATCTTTTTTAAAGTTTTTTTTGTCTATTCCTTCTAGCATGTCGAGGAATCAGTTGCTAGTGTCCTCTCCTGCTCAGCTGGTGAACCTGGGAATATTGAGGCAATGTTACAATTGCCTCATGTACACAGACAACCCTCTCCTCCTCCCACAAAACACAAATACATGCGAGAGATGCAACTATACGGCCAAACTGGAGGCTGAGCTCTCTCAACATAGGACTGGCAAGACCAGTCAGGAGGAGAAGGTTACCACACACACTATAGACCCAGTCTCACATATTACCATTACAACCTCAAATCATACACATAAACACACAAAGACATACTCGGAGGCTCTGATCAAAATCTACCAAAACAGCAGAGGCCACCAAAGCAGACACTCAAACAACCACCACCTCAGAACACAACACCTGCAACACATAGACCTCACAGTCAGAGTGTCAAACAGTCACAGCCCTTAAGGCCAAACACAATGCCAGACACACTAGTCATTGGTGACTCCATAGTCAGACACACTGGCGTCCCGCTCACCAGACTGAGTAAGGAGAAGGTCACAGTAAGCTGCCTGTCGGGCGCTAGAATCCGCCACATAACGCAAGCACTCAGGTCTCTCAACAGCAGGTACAAATATGATTCAGTCATTGTCCACGCTGGTGTAAACGACCTGAGACGTACCTCCTTGGACTACATGAAAAGAGACATTGAGGAGCTCTCTGATTATGTAGCCCAGACAGGTATGACCCTGACCTTGAGCAGTATCCTACCTTCACCAAGAATGATGCCACAATACAGAGATAAGATGATCAGCTTTAACAATTGGCTTAAACACTGGTGTCATTCAAAGGGGATCCAGTGTCTGTCTGCCTGGGATGACATGCTGGACAAGCCACGCTGCTCGCAAGGGACGGCTTGCACCTGTCACCCTGGGATTCGGATATTGGCAAAGGCTCTTGCCACCCCATAGTGCCTTTTTAGGCAAGGCTCAAATTCTAAACCTACCACCCTAGAACACAAAAAGGAAAAAAACTAAGGGTAATGCTGCTCAATGCCAGAAGTCTAAATCTCAAAATGCACGCACTCGAGGCCCTTCTCAGTATGGAGAACATCGATGTCTGTGCTGTGACAGAAACCTGGTTCAAGGCTCCTGAGAGCACCCCAGCGCTATCAGGTTTTACCTCATATCATGCGTTCCGGCCCCAAAATCTGGACAATACCAAGAAAGGAGGGGGGGTATCCATATTCATCAAGGACACCCACACCTCAAGACTGGTGGCAACGCATGATGCATCGGAGACCATCCAGGTGCAATTAACCATAGGCAAGACTGCTCTGCAAATTGTAGCATGTTACAGGCCACCCTCACAAACTCAGGAACCTCACATGGCCTTCCTGAAAACACTAGAGGGGATAAATGTATCACCAAACACCATCATACTAGGTGACTTCAATTACCCTAATATAGACTGGGAACACTACGCAAGCCCAAACACCCTAGCCCAAAAGTTCCTGGAATTCATAAACTCAAATGCCATGGAACAACTAGTCACCATCCCCACAAGAGGAGATAACATACTTGATCTCATCATCACGAACATGGGAGCACAATGTTCAACACCGGAGGTGTACCCCTCACTGGTGAGATCAGACCACAAACTAATCTCGCTGGAGGTCCTCATCCCACCCCCACCTGAAATAAAAAAGACCGCAGTAAAGAACTTCTCAAAAGCCGACTTCACACTTCTAAAGACTAGTGTGGTCTCCTTTAAGGCCCCCGAGCCGGCGGAAAACAGTACTCAAGCCGCTGAATCACTTACAAATGCCTTCTACCAGCACCTGCAGGACTGCATGGATAAGGCAATCCCAAGCAAAACAAAGACTCTTTGTACCAAAGGCAAGCGTCCAGTCTGGTGGACCCCAGCCATAAACAAACTCTACAACAAAAGGAGGAAGCTACTACAAGATAGAGCAAAATCCTTAAAAGGTAAGGCACCCTTGATCACTATAAGTAAAAAACTAAGAGCTCTCATAAAATCATCCAAAACAAATTTCGAGAGAAAAATAGCTAAAGACTCAAAAGACAATCATAAGGCCTTCTTTAGCTATGTTAGAAACCTGGGAGGAAACTCCCAGATATGCTCAGAGCTAGTTCAAAATGATGTGAAGATTACTGATCCTACAGACATTGCCAACATACTGGCTGACAGGTTCACTGCAAACGTCTCCCAAAAGGAGAGATATCTATACCAAGCGATTGCAGCCCCCCAAACATCTCCAGCGCCCAAGTGAGAACTGCTCTCTCCAAAGCAAAAAACACAGCATCCATGGGACCTGATGGTGTCCCCGGCTGAGTGCTCCATGAACTCAATGAGGAATTAAACCCACAGCTAGGACAGCTGTTTAATCAAAGTCTTACCTCTGGATACGTACCCAGGGAGTGGCGCACTGCAACTGTGGTACCACTTCACAAAGGCGGTGCCTCCACCGACCCTGGAAATTACCGCCCATTAGCTTGACAAGCCTTATCTGCAAAGCCATGGAGAGGATCATAATGGACCTCATAAATAAAGACATAGGGAATTTGCAGACTTTGGATCCAACCCAGTTTGGCTTTGTCAAAGGCAGATCATGCCTTTTAAACTTGGTTGACTTTTTGAAACAGTCACCAAAGCCATTGATGAGGAAAGGCAGTCCATACAGCCTACCTCGATCTGGCTAAGGCCTTCGATACAATACCCCATTCGGGTATCATTGAAAAACTCATCAGCTTAAATGTCAACCCATACATCACAAGATGGGTTGCAAACTGGCTGAGTGACAGAACCCACAGGGTCAGAGCTGCTGGCGCCATGTCAGACTCAAAGCCTGTCACAAGTGGTGTCCCACAGGGCTCAGTCCTGGGCCCACTCTTGTTTGGCATCTACTTTTCCAGTACAAGCAAACACAGGAGGGTTATGGCTGACAAAGTTTGCAGATGACTGCAAACTGGGCCATAGTAGAAAACACATCTGACACAGATATCCTTCAGAAGGGTCTCACAGAAATGGATAACTGGTGCCAGAGCCACGGCCTAAAGTTAAATGCCAAAAAGTGCATAGTCATACCCTTCGGGAAAAACAAGGTTACCCCTAGCTACCAAATAGGTGGCAATCCACTGAGCACAGAAGAAGTTATCAGGGACCTGGGGACCCAGGTTGATAGTAGTCTGTCATTCGACACCCATGTAGCTAAAGTAGTTAGGAATACCTTCTACATTGCCCACCTTATCATGAAGGGATTCTCATCTAGATCAAGGGAGGTCATAGTCTCCCTTTACTCATCACTCATCAGACCAATGATTGAGTACAATGCCCCATTCGGAATGTATCTGACCCGACACTTGCAGCAGCTGGAGAGGCCACAAAAGTTCCTCACCAAAAGGATAAAGGGTCTCAAAAATCTGTCCTATGCTGCCCGACTGAAAGAACTCCGGCTCTATTCAGTCGCTTACCGCTTGCTCAGAGGTGACCTTTGCCTAACATACAAGGCCATGTCAAACCCAGATTTGATGAATATGCTTCACCTCAAAAATCTAGATCCATCAGAGCCACAAGGGCGGAGACTTAAACCTTGACACAGCTATTAATAGGACGTGCTGGAGGGATAGATTCATCACCCAAAGACTCCCTATGCTGTGGAACAAAATCCCGGTACATGTGAGGCAGAGCACCTCGCTGGCCTTGTTCAAGAGAAATCTTGACCAATGGATGGGAGATCGCAGATATACCCCAGGGATTACCTCAGTGTCACTGCTCGACAGAGGCACAGCAAAATAATGGGTATAGTTCCCCATACTAAAGGGGTGGCGTAAGCCACAAAACGATGGGCTAGGCTTGTAAATGCCCTCGGGCAGATAGCCTAGTATGAACCTATGAACCTATGAACCTATTACTTACAGGCAATGCCCACATAAACTTTGAATGCATTTTATAAGTACAATCACTAGACTGTGTCAGCTCTGCTGATGTCGACATATAAACTCATGACTATGGCTCAAGTGACTCAAGGTCATTCAATGGCTTGAATGTCTGCTGGAGCTGGTGTGGGAATGATGGGAGTGCCTATCATTGGGAGAGAAGCGAGTGGGATGGGCCTACCCAGTGCCACAGTCCCTTGGTGAATGACAGGTGACACAAAGGATGTCCCAGGAATGGGGATTCAGACACAAAGCTATGAGGGATGAAGCCTTCATTCTGTTTACAACTGAGCATACTCTTGCTCAGGGAAGGCAGAGTAGCACCTACAGTTATATGGGTCATTTGTCTCCTGCTAAGGGAAGGGAAAGGGCCACAGCCCTCATTGGCAGAATGTAGCACCTACAGTGATATGGGTCATTTGTCTCCTGCTAAGGGAAGGGATAGGGTCACAGCCCTCATTGGCAGAATGTAGCACCTACTGTGATATGGGTCATTTGTCTCCTGCTAAGGGAAGGGATAGGGTCACAGCCCTCATTGGCAGAATGTAGCACCTACAGTGATATGGGTCATTTGTCTCCTGCTAAGGGAAGGGAAAGGGTTACAGCCCTCATTGGCAGAATGTAGCACCTACAGTGATATGGGTCATTTGTCTCCTGATAAGGGAAGGGATAGGGTCACAGCCCTCATTGGCAGAATGTTAGCAAGTTTACAAACTGCTGCTAAGGCTGCCTGTATGAAAATCTCCCCAGACAGATCTTGCCATCACTGTGGCATACCCGGCATAGAGGCAAAAAGGCTAGAGAAACGATAGGGAACAAGTGTGGCTCTGACTTTCAGGAGGAGGATTGATAGTTGACATATGCAGTGGCAAAATGGATATAGAAAACAAATCATTGGACTTTTATCTAGAACATTACTTAAATTAATACATTTTTATCTTGAAAGAGTCTCTTTGAATTTAATGTATTCCTTTTCTGTGTTAGCACTTAAGCAGAGTTTTCTGTATACTCTGACCTTTCATCACATATAACCTCCGTAACAATGATCCATCTGCACAATCCAGGCATGGCATTATTATGTCCATTAACCTATAGAGATATTCTATCATAACAAGCATTCATATTACTAAAATAAGGTTTTTTTTTGTATCTTACCTACTACTTCTGTTCTAGTGATGTCAAAATTAAAATAGTGCAATAGTAATACCATAGTTAAAGAAACGCGATGGCTGTCATTTTCTCTGTATAAAAATCAGATAATGTATGCTACATTTGTTCTAGCATTCAAGTCCAAGTCTGCCATGAAAAAGTTTAACATATAATTATAAAGAGATAGCCTTTCTAAAACAAGGAACATCCACTTATATATTTTAATTTTAAGGGATTATCTATACCCATCTAGTAGTGATACTCATAGTATTTACCTTACCCCTTTCTGGTGAAATCTATATATGTTTGATTTGTTTTTTCAATTGGAGATCAACAATGATTTATTGCCAAACAGTTCAAATGTCTTATTACCTGATGTTTGCTTCTAACACCTCTACATCTAGCCCACCAAATAAACAGCTTGTTTTGTGCAAGTAAATTGAAAAAAAAGAGAGGGTCTGTGCATAGGTACAGTACAGCAGAAAAAATGGCTTAATGTAGGGGAATTTATTTATTTATCTAGATATGTATTTATGTATGTATGTAATATGTATTCCTTCATTTGTTCATTCATTCATTTAAACGTGTTTACCAAGATACAGCAGTGATTGCACTAGACTCTTCAGGTCTCAGCCTAAGAAATGCATACATGTACACACACACACACACACACACACACACACACACACACACACACACACACACACACACACACACACACAAATGGAACTTCCGGAAAGGCACTGACCAAGGCATGAAGCAGCTATATTAATCTTCACCAGCAAGAGGTAAATTATAAATAAACATTCCTTTTAAGAGAAAATAAAATGACAGAAAATATAATTGGATGTCAGTAAACACATCTGTATGCTTTTTCTTGTAAATCAGGCAGTACCATGCAGTTTCTATTTTAATGGTGTTCTTGTTTCTCCCTTGATTTCTTTCTACATGGGTATACCAAATAAACAAACCGCATGCATACATATTGCACAGCCAAGATATGTTCCATCTTTATTTGTCAAGCCTGTACATTTGTCAGATACAACACAGTTGCCTCATTTGGCCTTACTGATTTGCCAACTCAAAGCACTAGTACAAACAATAATACTAAATCTGATCTTAGAATAGATGTTTCTTGCATCTTGTTTACTTTTTATTGATTTGCAGCCATGAGTAACATAGCAAGTGTAGGTAATTTGCTTTTAAACATCTGATAATTAACTACTGAGCTCATAAGAGACTGAATCCCAGCAATTGAGCATTCCTGTACTCCATAACTGTAAGCTTACATTCCTCAGAGCTACTGCTTCTGCTACTTAGCATATGGTCTGACATTGTTTTACAGTCTTCTGCAATTGCTCCTGCTCACTGCAATCACATGGACCTCTCATGACACCCTTGAACTCTAGTCAGACCTCTCTACGTATTTTGGGTATATATACCTATTTTCAGGCTTGATTTACCCTTCAAATTAATTTCCAAATAACATAGCTATTTTGGGTGAATAATGCTATTTTTAGGCTTGATTTATCCTTTTAAATGTTTTTTTTAACCATCCCATCAAACATGATTTTGAGACCGTTTTATAAACAGGAAACCAGAGTATGATAACCAAACTAGTGGTACCAGGAATTTAAAGAAAATGGACCCACATGTTAAGTCTCCCTTTTTCAGAAACAACATAAATTACTTTTTGCAGTATAACTTATTACATTGTATAAAATTTACACTGTCCATTTCATAATATGCTAATACTTTTGCTTCACTTTTATCACTCACTCTCTCTCTCTCAATGTTTAAAACTGTTTCTGAGTATTATCTCACATTTTTTTGGAATTGGAGAAGCTATGCACTACTAGGAATGAAAATATCATGTTAATTATTTTTGGCTGACTATGCATACTACGCTGTTGCATGCGTGCTCAGTGTCTTCAGGTTAAGTATGATTTCCATTCATGCACAAAGTTTCTGAACTCCTTAACGTTGTGTTGCAGACCTCTGTCAAATGTGACATCAGGTATTCCTGTCTTAAAAACATGGACTGTAGCCTTAGTTGCTCTTTTTCTGTCTTTCAGATTGATTGTTTCTGGGAAATTAAACAATAATCTGCACATTTAAGATATGTGGTCTCTTTAACCTAAAAGATATTTGTGTCCACTCATCTCTACTGATGCCCTGGTTTTGGATCTGTAATATACTGCGGTGGTGGTGCTGCGGTAGCGTTGTCGCCTCACAGTTAGACGTTGTCTGTTCGATTCTCAGTTAGAGCGTCTTCTGTGTGGCAACATGCGTGAATGGGCATTCTTTCGCTGAAGGTTGTGCATTAGGCCCGGCAAGCTAGTACGTAAAAATCTACTGCCAATCATTAGCGGACCAGAGTTCCACTGTGGCGACCCCTAACCGGGAAAAGCCGAAAGACATAAACAAACAAACTTTTGGATTGCTTTTATGTTATGAGTTGTGAGATGCTACATTTTAGCACTAATTGCTCTGAGCTAGCATTCCTTATCAATACATTTTATCTCTTGGTGTTTCTTTGCATTTTATTATTTTTAGATATGATGTATGCATCATGTCTAGCCTTTGTCTTCCTTGTAGTCTGTGAACTATTATTTTGTCATTTTTGAACATTAAGCCCTATACACAACTTATTTTTCCCCTAAAACAAAAATAAGACTAGATTTTCTTCCCTTGCTAATGATTATTACTGGCCTCTCATCAGAGCTTTTTCAATAACTGTGTTTCTAATTCAGTGACTGTATGGCTCCAGAATGTTTGGGCTTTTTTCTTATGTTAATGGTTACTGAAGTATTAAAGAAAGAATTCTTAGTTCTTCTAACAAATTCTCATGCTTCTCTAGTGAATGTGCTCTACATATTCACAGCTATCGATAAGGTCAAAGTTGTTTGTCTTAACAGTACCAGTCACGTGTTACATCTGTTGTGTGTCTTATTAACATATAGATCACCACATTCTCAGTATTTGACTGTTTTCTTTAACTCAGTAATATAAGCATTTTGTGGTCTGTATACAATCTTGTGGCCTTTAAAGGACAAATGGTGAATGAACAGCAAGTTCTTCCCTGGATCACAATAATTCCTGAGCTTCCTTCTGTCTGCTGTTATATCTATTACATCTCCAAGATAATTAAATGTATTAAACAGCTACTAGGATGTTTTCTGTTACATGCAACCATTGTCAAAACACATATGTGCAAGCCTCATGCATGGTATTTTGCAGAATATCACCTCCATCTGTTCCTCCGACTTCTCTTCCCCTCCATCCTCACTTCTTCTTTTACATCTAAGAATATGAGGTGCATCTCAATATTTGACATCTCATTCTTATTTTTCCAGTTCTGGAAAATGATATTTTTGACTTCCGAATCAGTTATTCTCCATATCCCAAGATCCCTCTCCTTCCATCTATACCCCATCTTCTCTACCCCCATATGCAAACTTTACGCTTGGGGTACCACCTGTCCAGTACTTTTACAGTCTGATTTCCTAAGCCCATGTATCTTCTCCTGTTTTAGGACTACTTGTGGACTGACTTGACCCATTCAAATCAATAATGCTTGGAAAGCAGACAAGACACAGTGCTCTTGTCTCACTGTATTCATCACAGTACTGAAACTATGGGGTCTAGCACATCTGCTCAAGCTCCAAGCACGCAAAGACAAACTGCTCAAAGCCAGAGACTCGACCTGTCTGTAGCCTGCGCACTTAGCTGATTGCACTTAAGCTAGAATATGAGTTCAACTAAGCTGATGCAAGCTAAAATTACATATTCTATGGAAAGTGCAGCAGTGATAGCATACTAAGTCGGGAAAGGAAACATGGAGGAAGATTTTAGGTTTTAGGAGAAAAGGGGGATTTTAGGTTTAAGGAGTGACTGGGAGTTTAGATTCAGGGAAGGGAGGGGGATTTTATGTTTAGGGAGTGATGGTAAGGTTAATGTTAGGGAGGGGATTTTTGTTTTTTAAATTTAGGGTTGATTGGGGGGTTACGCTTAGGATGGGAATGGAGGGGGGTCATAATTAGGGCATGATCAGGTGGTTATGGTTACGGAAGGGCAGGGAATTTTAGGTTTATGGAGAAATCAGAAAATATCAAAAGGTTAGGTTTATGGAGGGGAGGGGATTTTAGGTTTAGGGAGCAATCCAGAGTTTATGTTTAAGGAGTGGGTAGGAGTTTTTAAGGTTAGGATCAGGGTTCTGTCAGGAACAGTTCGCCTTCTGTTAGTTCACAAGTATTAAGTTAGTGGAAGTCAGGGGACTTACCAACATGAGCGAGTGGCAGCAGGGAAGTTTATATCAAGCTAATGGTACACAAGTACGTGTAATAGAATCTCAATCATGCTGTGGCATATAAGGTTAAAAGGCCTTACTATGGCCTGTTCAACCTGGCAAAGGCATCTGAGATGTAGTAGGAGAAGGGTGCCCATGCCCTGCCTGGGTGGAAGGGTATGCACCTGTAGGGTCCTTGAAGTAGATCCATGTTGGAAGATGGAGACACAAAGGGGGGGCATATCTTAAGATTGGAATAGTCAGAGGGCATTGGTTGGGTTGCTACTGAGGTGGGGGAATACAAAACTTACCCTTACTGTACATCTACCCATAAGGACTATAGACATACACAGGAGGGAATGGGGATGGTATGTCATAAAATAAGAAACCTCACTGGCAGGAATATGATGCTGCATCAGGGCACCTCCGTCTCATCACCAGCCTCGAGCATGGGCTGAAATAAGGCTGGAGGTATATAAGAGTGACCAGTACACCAAATGGACAAGGAGAGGCACCACTGCCAGCCAATGGCTGGTTGCAGAGAAAAAAAATTTCAATAAGATAAACTTAAACACAGTATTAAATCTGCAGTATTCAGTGACACAATTACATACATTAAATCTGAGGAAATTACTTTAGCTGAGCAAGAAATGCAAAAAAGGCTTTTTTAGGAGTAAAGACTTTATTGCATTTACTTTACCTCCTCAATCTCAGCTCTAGGTAATTACCATTTAGACTGTGGGCAGTCAAGGGGGTGACAATTTACTGCCAGTAGACACCAGTGAGTTTGTGGGTTTTCCCCCTACATTTATACTATACTTCAGTGTATGTGTTATAACTGGGACCATCATCAGTCTCACACTGCAGTTACTCTTCCAAGTTGTGTGTACCTCCTCCCCCATATATTTTTATTCATTGATATTACCCAGTCCTGGTCTTTAACTCGTGCCCTGATGGATGTTTCCCACTGACACTTAAGTACCTGAGGCATTGCACGTCATTAACTTCCCACACTTCCAGATTTCCTTTCCTCTTCCCGCCCATACCAGAACCATCTCCTTTGTATAATTTAACCTGGAGACATGGAGACTACCTCAAATGCCTCAAACACAGGGATTACTGAGGTTAGTGCTGCTTCTACAATCTGTAATAAGAGCATTCAGTCATCGATACATTGGTTTCTCCTCCTCCTCTGAGTTTATAATTGGTTTTCTGTTGTTTATTGTTATTTCCTTGATTGTCAGGATGAAGTCTTGGTAATAATGATAGCACTGTTTAGTTACCCACTCCACATTCACAGTATTTTATGTTTTCCCATTTACTATGATCTCTATTTTGGATTCTGGGTAGACTGCCTTGATCCATTTAATAATTTTTGTCCCCAACTTTCCTTCATTCTAGTGTTTCCCAGAGTAACTCCCATCTTATCATATCAAAGGCCTTCTTCAGGCCAAAGAGAATAATTTCTTCCTTTTTGTCTCATGTATCTTCTTCCTCGTACATGAATTGCATTTATGTCCCCATTTTATTTCTGCATTATCACACTTTATGGGACCTTTCAGTCAACATTGTGCATTATTTGCAACACACACCTGGTAAGCTTATTACAAAATATTTTAAAATCCTAAATCTCATGAGATATTAGACAGATACAGATTTGATTGTCATTTCAGAAAACTAACTGTGTGACTCATCTATGAGAATTAATCTGATTGCTATTGTACAGAAATACTGCACCAGAAAATGAGACAGGACCACATGTTGTATAAATTATGAATACATGCATGGAAGTCACTATGTGGTGCATTTGAAAATGCATTAAATATTGCTTTAGTACTGAAAGCAACAGCTACATGGACAAGTTTCGGAAGTTAGATGGTTTCCTATGCAGTGTAACCAAATATAAGGAAATGCAATACAGGACATGGTCTCAAGAATATAAAATGTTACAGCGCTGTTACTGAATATTGTGCATTCTGTGGCAAACATCATAGTTTTTCAATGTAAATGTAAACAAGAAAAATATCATACTGTTATTAGAAATGAGCACACAAGCAAGATTCTGCAGTAAAAGAGTGTAAAACAGTGTGGTAAAACAGATGAAAGGTTTCACTTTCACACTGACATCTCATATCCACTTCTTATTAAGAATAAAATTTATATTTTGCCAAAACCAACATTTCCCTTAAAAGTGTTTACAAAGGTTTAGTCTACAGCACGATAATTCATGCCAAATACAAGCAGGGAAAGAAAGAAAGAAAGAACAAAAGAAGAAAAAGAAAGCAAGAACGAAAGAAGGAAAGCAAGAAAGAACGAGAGAAGAAAAGAAAGAAAGAAAAAAAAGAAAAGAAGGAAAGAACAAAAGAAGAAAAGAAAGAATGAAAAAAGAAAAGAAAGAATGAAAAAGAAAAGAAAGAAAGAACGAAAGAAGAAAAGAAAGAAAGAAAAAAGAAAAGAAGGAAAGAATGCAAGAAGAAAAGAGAAGGAATGAAAGAAAAAGGAAGGAAGAAAGAAAGAAAGGAAGGAAGTAAACCTTCAGTGGTGGATTTAGGCATTGGTAGGGGCATGTGCCACCCCCTTTTTAAAGCTGTTTGGAACTCCATTAAAAATGCACTGCACTGTTATTTTGTTTTAATTTAGAAAACATGCTGCCAAAGTGGTACGTTTCTCTGTTTCAACTGGCAAACTTTTCTTTCCTGTGAAAGACCCTTCAGAGATGCAACTGGAGGTTGCGGTCAGGTAATCTATATGACAATCCCAAACTGCTTCTCCAACTGCATTGGGGAGAGCGATAGGTAGAGGCCAACAAGCCCTAAAGCTCTCAACACAAGAAAAATGGACAAAGCCAATAATAATGGGGTACAAAATAGGGACAGATTTTAAATATCACTCATTAACATAGAATGTTGCTACGATAAAAGGTTTTGTGTTAGCATCCAGTTTTGGAAGGATATAAAGTGTGAAACTCAAATCTCTGCCATTATTTGGTAACTTCAATAATCGGTGATTTGCTAGAAAAGCATTTTATCTTTTAGACTGTTTATAGTGTACAACTGTACTATGACAGCATGATGTTTCCTTTGCAATATATCTTCTTTGGATACCGGGGGAAAGTGCATCTCCAGATACAATATAAGATTAAAATACATTACAGCACAGGCAGATGTCTATAAACTGTGTTTCTTCTCCCTTCCAAACATATCAGCCTGTTATGTTATCATTCTTAGGATTTTATCCTGTGAACCTCCCCAAACAAGATGTCCGGTTATATTCCTACAGTGGTTCCCATGAGCCATGCTGTATGTCTTTGATCAAACTCTTCTGTCTCTTTTCCTTATCATCTGCACAGTGTGTTTCACATCATTCCGTCCAGTAACTTTTCTCTTTTTCTTGTTGTTGTTCTTTCGGCATTTTCCCGGTTAGGGATCGCCAGAGCGGAACTCTGGTCCGCTAATGATTGGCAGTAGATTTTCACGAACGTCGAGGTGCCAGCTCAACGTCCAACCTTCAATGAAGGCACGCCTATTTATGCATGTCTTTTGAATGCCCACCCAACCGCGGGGAGGACATGTAGGCTCCACACAGAAGGTACTCCCCCACACTCCAGCCGAGAATTGAATGGGAGAACCTCTTGCTGGGAGCCAACAACGCTACCGCTGCACCACCGCAGATTCAAAGTTTTCTGTATACTACTGTATCTCATGTAGGGTTTTGTCCTTTCCATCTGTTTTATTGCTTACATTCCCAGGTCATTGCACCCATCATCCTAATGTGATATTTTACCTACTATAACCTAGTACTATTCAGAATTCTTCAAATATGGTGAGCTTTTAAACATGATGAGTTATTTAAAATGCTCAAGAAACTCGTCCCATAAAGTGACATTTAAACCATGGAGTCTGTAGTTGTCCTCTAACTTTGCCAGTATGCTATATTTGATCAGTGCATGGTGGTCGGACTGGAGAGTGTGAGCTGAACATATCCTAAAAAGTTGGCAAAGTAATATTGAATACCAGAAGGTGGCACAGTACTTGAGCAGTTGTTACCCAAGTGCAGGAGGTATGCTGAGCTGGGACTGCCATATGTTTGCTGACATACTAAAAATTATTTATTTATTTATTTATTTAAATTTGTTGACCGGGAGTGTCCGACTGGACGTAGGTCCATTTTCAGTGGAGGACCAGGGAGAAAAGCTCCACAGTTAAAATAAACAGACAGTAGTTACATTGGATTATATAGCGATTAACAATTTAACATAGCAATTTCTTACAACATATTTACAGATGAAGAACATAGTACATCAGTAGGCAACTAGAATCTTTATCTGTGAAGTACATAACAGACATTAACAAATGTTACAATGAGAAGTTGTATAATAAGTACTAGGCTTATGAACATCTGAGCCTGCTATAATCAAGGTAGTTAGTGGAGTGGAAAGAAAGGTAGTGGTTGGATGGGGTGGGTGATATTAGAGTGGGAGTTGCAAGGGCATAGCCAGCATGTTTTTATGTGTGCTTTTAGTAAAGTTTTGAAGTGGGTGCATGATGGTACGGAGGTAAATGTGGGTGGGAGTGAGTTCCATAATTTGGCTATGGTGCGAGAATAGTGCTTCACCAGCAGAGTTATTGGCTTTAGTGATCTGCAAGTGATTTTTGTTGTTGGATCTTAGTGGTCTGGTGGTGCGATAGGGTTGGAGTAGATTCTGGAGGAATGGGACATTTAGTGGATGGTTTACTAGTTTGTAAAAAATTAACCTTAACTGGTGTATTATGACTTAGAAAATTTAGTTTGGGACTTTGAAGCTAAGGAATAATGTCAGTCTGAAGATTAGTTTATGCTGAGTAGTTTTGTTCTATTTTATGCCTTATAGTACTAAAACTATCAGCATTTAGTCTGGACTATAAATTGATTTTTTTAGAAAGCTCAGGAAAGGCAAATTATATGGCCCCTTTCTGGCACTTTGTATATGCAATTTACTGAACAATAAACAAAACCTGTTTCCCATTTGTATCGGTTCTTGCTGTTTTTAAAGTGCATGTTAACTTGAAATAGACACCCCCAGATTTACTAATCCTCCATGCATGACTAGCTTAGCCCTGTACGGAGGTTGCCATTTGAGAGCAGGATGGCAGTGCACCTTGCATAGTAATGAGGCGCACTGCCTGAGCTCCTAGGCTTACACAGAGCATGTAAAAGTGTATGGGGCGTGTCTGAGAGCAGAGCTCTCAGAATATACATGCCCCCACAATGAAGAACAGTAGAAAGGGGTATGAAATGAGCGAGACTGCTCATAGGTGACCACATATCCCTACCAACAGTCCCCCTTGTGTACAACAGCAACAGTGTATATAAATAAAATTAAGAAACCCTTTATTTTTTTTTAAATCCAATTAAAGCTAACCGTAGGTGCGTGGGTGTGCCCATCGCTTAGCTACGGTCAATGCAGCTTAAATAGCTGAAGAGGATAACAAGGAAGATATATGCAAATGAAGCAGCATAGCAATAGTGTAGTGGGCAGACCATTTGCCTCATGAGTAAGCATTCCCGGTTAGAGTCCCACTACAGCACATTCCATTTTCCATGGCAAAGCACATTATGAGTAATATTTATGTTGCATAACCCACTAAATAACATATTTTCATGAACTGGAGTACTGCAGTAAATGCACATGTGAGGAGTCAGCATAATGAATAAGGCACTGGTAAGCAGGTTTAAGCACAAATAAGCAGTAGTAGGCATATTTAAGCACTAGTAAGCAGCCTTAAGCCTGTTTGTGTGGTGGTAAACAATGCCTACACTGGTTAAGCAGTTCAAAAGCTAACTCTCTGTAAGCAGATGTAACAGCAGTTTAGCAGTGCTTACCATTGTCTGGACCTGCTTACAAATGCTCAAAAGTGCCTTAATCGCTCTGTATCCAATGGTCCTTGTTCGGCCCATCAACAAAATAAATAGTCATGCAGGTCTCAAACCCAGGGCCCTATACACCATAGTCACAGTAACTTACCACCAAGCCATTACAGAACTACAGAAAAATGAATTATCATCAAACTGCCATATGTTTGCTGACATACTTTACTTACAAACATTATAAAAAATTAACCTTAACTGGTGTATTATGACTTAGAAAATTTAGTTTGGGACTTTGAAGCTAAGGAATAATGCCAGTCTGGAAATTAGTTTATGCTGAGTAGTTTTGTTCTATTTTATACCTTATAGTGCTAAAACTATCAGCATTTAGTTTGGACTATGAATTAATTTTTTAAAAGGCTTGGGATTCAGGGAAAGCAAATTATATGGCCCCTTTATGGCACTTTGTATATGCAATTTACTGAACAATAAAACAAAACCTGTTTCCCATTTGTATTGGTTCTTGCTGTTTTTAAAGTGCATGTTAACTTGAAATAGACTTACCCCCAGATTTACTAATCCTCCGTGCAGGACTAGCTTAGTCCTGTATGGAGGCTGCCATTTAAGAGCAGGACGGCAGTGCGCCATGCATAGTAATGAGGCACGCTGCCTGAGCTCTTAGCCTTACACGGAGCATGTAAAAGTGTAGGGGGCGTATTGTAATCAGTATACAGTCATATGTTCCATAATGCACTACATAACATAAATATGTGAACTGGTGTACAGCAGTAAGCCCAGAAGTGTGGTATAATTATAATATAGTGTTGAAGTCCCCAGTAAAACACAAGGACCCCATAGAATGTACATACACATTAATCATGGATACCAGGCCGATATATAAGATGCAATGGATAAGAAATCAATGCCAAAAAGGAAATATAATGCAAAGTCTAATGTAAGCAATGCTAAGCATTACACAGGCCAGCTTAGGAGGTGTAAGCAATGTGTAGACCAGCTAACTCATTGTGCCCAGTGGTATATCCCTTTAAACAATGCACCTTAAGTAAGCAGGTTTGCCCATAGCTTAGCCTTTTCAAAACTGGCCAATCACAGAAAAGTGCAGGAAATTGGCCCTACTTAAACCCAAGAGGTGGGACTACATCTCATAACTGGTTGTAGCTTCCCCTTGCAGGCACTATGGCAGTAATGGGAGAAGATGTGCACTTTAGGGTGCAGCGCTGGTGCATCCAGGAGTCCAAGGTCATGACAGGACTAGTTAAAGACCATGATCAGAGACTGCTGTAGGGCCAGTACCAGGGCTCCCAATATAAGGTGGAGGTCTGGGACCATCTCGCCCATGACCTCACCAGTGCCACTGGCATTCCCCGAACTGGTGAGCAGGTCAGGCACCACTATGCTGACCTGAAGCGGCATAAGGAGGACCTCTTGTAGGAGTGGCTCCAAGAGGTAGAGCAGCACGGCATGTCCCAGCCATGTATAAATATCACCCCAGTCTGTGTGTAATAATTGCCAGCTCAGGTATAACATGTATAGGTATGGCTAAATATTCCTCTTGTGTCCCCCACAGCTGCAATGGAGTGGGCCGCGAACCAGGAGGCCCACATCAGTTGCCTGGTGAGGTTGCAACGCGAGGCAGGTCAGTAATACTCACGCATTTACTGTTATAGGAAATAAATCTAAAAGTAGTAATAAATTCATTGCCTGTAAAAGACCTGTATTGTTCAAGGCAAGTACTGCATACACTAGAGAATATGGCAGGAAGAGTCTCATATTGTTTGTATATCAATAAAAGCATAATAACATGCCAAAACAGGTTTAAATGCTGCACTGCATGTGTATATTCTGGTATCATATGGTAATGTAGAATTGTAATCATGTAATAGTACTGTTGTAGTAAGCACTCTGCTACCCACACCGTGCACCATAATTTGAATGTGTGCGAATGCCTGTATATGACAGGTGTAATCCCCACAGACCATTTAGTACAACTGACAGACACATAGACAGTAAAAAGGGAAAATGCAAACACCAAAAACTGAAATATCACATGCAAATGAGATGTGAACTGTTTTTTTTAGCACACAGCCACGGTTCAAATCCTGCTAGTGGTAGTAGTCTGCATACAGAATCATTCCCCACAAATGTACAGATAAAAAATGGGGAAGGAAACACAAAACAGAGTACAAATCCAACAGCTTCTTTAATCCGGCTCCACACACTAAGTGTTTTCACCATACTAATGGCATCTTCAGAGTGAGTAGTAATCACAAAACAACTCATTAAATACACATGTCCAGTAATCAATCAAGCATAAATTAATACAATCACACTTTTCTTAAAGCAAAACACATTTCATACATGGTATTCAACCTAAATACTGCCCCCTGAACTAATAAACCTAATGTCTATAATATAAAAGCTTTTACTAAAAATTAAAAATAATTGTTTGTTATAAAATATTTGTTGTGAAAAATGAACATAGATTGCATATTTAAATTTTAGCAGCTCTTAATCTCAATACTGATCCTAAAGATATATGTTTTTTTTTAGACCAGGTGATGTTGCATCTAAAATCATTGGTCTAAATGAACATAACCTGGTCTAAATGAACATATATCTTTAGGACCAGTATTGAGATTAAGAGCTGCTAAAATTGAAATATGCAATCTATGTTCCTTTTTCACAACAAATATTTTATAACAAACAATTATTTTTAATTTTTAGTAAAAGCTTTTATATTATAGACATTTGATTTATTTGTTCAGGGGACAGGGCCATATTTAGGTTGAATACAATGTATGAAGTGTGTTTTGCTTTAAGAAAAGTGTGATTGTATTAATTTATGCTTGATTGGTTAATGGACATGTGTATTTAATGAGTTGTTTTGTGGTTACTACTCACTCTGAAGATGCCATTTGTATGGGAAAGTGCTTAATGTGTGGAGCCGGATTAAAGAAGCTGTTGGATTTGTACTCTGTTTCATGTTTCCTTCCACATTTTATAAGTGACCTACCCATTGGGTAACTGTTTTTGCAACTGTACAGATATGTCCAGAATGTCCAGTAAAGTGGCCCATATATGTTGCCTATCAACTTGTCCCCCTGGGAAATCAGTGGGATGATCCCAGACGTATAGGCAGCAAACAGGAAATACAACTGATTGACACACATCTATGAGAACAAAGCTGGCACACTAGTAATTCCCCTACACTTTATGTGAGTAAGAAGTCGGGTATGTCCCATTTACACCCCAACTTGTCAAGCTGTGGTCAGAGTAAGTACAGTAACAGAGTGAGATGTATGTGCATAATAGTAATGCGGAATGTGGTACTGAGTGTGGGAACATTCAGGTAGTGCTAATAAACATTCCTCCCACAGGTCTGTCAGATACCAACATTGTGTCCAGAAATACAAGAATGACATGCAGTTGCTCTGAATAATGAGGTATTACACATCACTGTTGCCCACACTGTCCTACAACATATAACTGTCTAGGAAATCTGTATAAGAGTGCTGTAATACAAGGTCAGAATGCAAAAGCACAGGGGATTAATAAGACAGAAAGCAGATAGGAGATATACAGCAATATGTATATAGCAGAAACAACTGT
Organism: Protopterus annectens; assembly: GCF_019279795.1. Taxonomy (NCBI): domain Eukaryota; kingdom Metazoa; phylum Chordata; order Ceratodontiformes; family Protopteridae; genus Protopterus; species Protopterus annectens. Next base: position 506,654,840 of record NC_056740.1, on the reverse strand, counting down.
AATGGACAGTGTTTAAGTTACAGCAGACACAGCCATGGTCTGAATCCTGGGAGTGAAATTAGGCTGCATATGGATTCATATACCACAACTGTATGGATGAGGTCAGAATGTCCAGTACATGTGCCCATATCTGCTGACTGTACTCCTGTCCCCCTGGTAAGTCTGTGAGCTGGTCCCTGATGATTAGCCATCAAACAGGGAATACAAGTGATTGTCAAACATCTATGTGAACACATTGTCACTGTAGCAACCCCTAAAACTGTTAGGAGAGTAATAATTCAAGTATGTCCTATCTACACTCCCATGTTGTCAAGCTGTGACCAGAGTGTGTACAATAACATAGTGAGATGTATGTGCATAATACTAATGTGCAATCTGGAACTTTGTGTGGCAACAGTCAGGTAGTGCTAACAAACATTGCTCCCACAGGTACGTTGGATACGAACACAGTGCTGAGAAATACAGACCATTATAACCTGTACTTGTACTGTTCACTCTGGTATTGTAGGGGATTGTGAGTGTTGCAGTTTCTCTGAATAATAAAGTATCACTGATCACTGTCACGCACACAGTGCTACATAATATAACTGTGTAGGAAAGCATGTATATGTGTGTGTCAGGTCACTAAAGGTGGAAGAGGGCAATATTCAAGATATGTCCCAGCACACCAGCATCTGGTCAACACATGGCCAGCGTCTGTGCAGAAAGAGTTGGATAGCTATGTGCACAACATCAACCCAGACTCTGGGAGTATGTGTAGAAACAGTTAGTGTTAACAAACATTCCCTCCACAGGTATACCAGGTAAGAGGTGTATACTGCAGGTAAAACCAGTTCATGTATAATGATGACGACAGCCATATCACTGTCCAAACTAAGGCTTTAGGGTAGTGTAGTAATACATGTAAGGTATGGATAACAGCACTGACTAGGAAAGTAATGTGGACTAAAGGAATATACTAGTTGTTAATTGACATATTTCTCCCCCCCCCACCATATCTACAACAATAATCAACATACCCACCCCAACTGGTATGTAATTACTCTGATAATGTCCAATTGTTTGATAAATATATTAATGGTTCCCATGCATGTGCTATATTGAATTATTCCAACATTGGTGGCATGGTGCAATCAATGTACCTGCATGCTGGTCTTATTACCACTGTGGTCCCATATATGCATGTGTTCTGTTTGCTATGCAACTGTTCCATATCTGGTGTCTGGGTTAATGGCAATATCTATGCATGCTGTTACACCTAACCCTGGAATGTGATGACTATTACTAACCCACATATGATGATAAAATCTAAACACTATAGCATGCTTGGGAAGGCCGGTCCCAGCGGACTCACCTGTCCCACCTCAGCTGGCCGTGGCACCGGGCACCAGCATGTCTGGGGCCCAACCAGGGACCTCCCTGTCCATTGGTCCTGCACCACCTTTGGGTAGAACTGCCTCAGGGGATGGGGTTCGCCCCCCCGGGAGTGGGCAAGGACAGACACCTGGCACATGTCACCAGGTTGGGGCCATGGTGAGTAGACAGTTTGACCAGAAGTTTGTTGAGCTGCTACACCAGCTCTAGGGCTATGTGTCATGATTAGAGAGTCAGCCTGGCTCTGTGACTCAGCCCTCAGCACAGCGACCTTCGTGGCTGTGAAGGTGTAGTGGTGACTGCCCATGGGTGGGGACCTCAGTCCCACTGTTACCACTAGGGGACTTGTGGGCTTACGATATCCCAACACCACTCCCCATCAAGGTGTTTACCCCCCACGTGTCATATACTGCCCCTGTATGTGTCTTGTTTGTCTTGTCTGTTAACCTTCCCAACCTACCTCCCCAAATATACCTACTACCCCTCCCCAACATGCCACTCTCACCTGAAAAAATAAAAAAAGGGCAATCTGTTCCCACAAAAAAAATCTTGCCCCATGCATAGCTGTCTATGTTGCACGTGTCCACTGGACACATGTAATCTGGTCTAATTGGCAACACAACTTATTATTGTTATCCTCACCCCTCTCCCAGGGGTTTGAGTGTCCAAATCTATCACTATATTCAGTGTATATGCACAGCTGTTGCTGTAGAAGAAATGGGCAGCTATGGACCTTCCCTACACCATTCCTGCAAATCCCTGGCTATTTTCCCTACTGTCTTTCCCTCATTGTGCCCCTTTTTTCACCACTTTCCTATCAACCCCTTTTTCTTTTCTTTTAAAGAAATTAGCATGGGGGTAAGCAGGAGGAAGCACTTTTAAGCAGCAGTAAGTGGGTTTAAGCCTGTTTGCATGGGGGTAAGCAATGCCTACACAGGTTAAGCAATTCAGACCCTAACAGAGTATAAGCCGCTGTAACCGGATGTTAGCAGTGCTTACCTCTGTGCAAACTTGAGCAATCCTGCTTACAACTGCTTTAAAGTGCCTTAATCACTCTGTATCCAATGGCCCGTGTTCTGCCCAGCAACAAAATAAACAGCCTCTGCAAGGCTCAACCCGAGGACCCTGCACACCATAGACAAAGTGATTTACAACTAAGCCATGCTAGATATACATAACCCTCATGTTTTCAAAAACATATCATCTAGCCCAGTCATTAAACAGTACAGAGAATGTATTCCAACATTTAGATGTATGTGTGTGTAAATATATTAATATATAAATAAATACAACATATCTATATATGTATGTATATATATATATATATATATATATATATATATATATATATATATATATATATATATATATATATATATATATATATAAATAAATGCAAATGCCTACATCAACACAAATATTTGTCTACACCTATATGTCTACATATACACAGCAAGTTACATATATGTAAGCAGATATATATCTATGTAGGTATATACGGACATAGTTATATATATGTAAGCATATATATATACATATATATAGGTATATATAGACATACATGTATAGATAATGGGAGATTAACTAAAACATATATGTCCACATGCACCATTAATGGGGTTGAGAGGCCCCAAACAATATACAGCTTGTATGAATAGGTATACCTCCCACAGCCAAACACGTCTGCCCTACAATACACTACCAAATGTTGCAGATCCCATAACCAGGACCTGACACGACATGGGCACAAGATGTTAGCAGTGCTACATCCCACCTGTATGATGTCAGGCTGGTATTGGTTACATATCATGCAGTACAGCCTGGCTCCCATAGGAAGTGTAAAATGTGGAAGCTATCAACATCCCCAGCTGACATATATGCAGACACATATATGCAGATACAGATATACATTTATACACACACACATATATATATATATATATATATATATATATATATATATATATATATACAGGTTACTTATAGATATAGATATACATGTGACTTACCAAACACACACAGAGATATGTACAGTAAGATAAATATGTAGAAGGTGCACACAATATGGAATAGCCACTATGCCTACAGTTAACACCTTAACAATTGGACACACTATGAGCCACCCATATAAATGACAATTGTTGCCTGCAACACATACCCACAGAAAGGTCATAGGATAAAACAGAGCACACAAGTTTGCAGAAATGGAAAACCTTTATTTGTGTACTATTACAGTTTTATATACCAAGTCATATAGCTGTTCAGACACTGACATCCATATAAATAGAGTAATGCAATTGTGAAACAGTTATACTAATACAGTAGTGTGGAAAGGTTCACAACTGTTGCTGTACAGGCCAAGCCCTTCAAATTGTACAATAGTAAAGACAGACTGGCGGGATACCAAATAATCAATAGTAAGTAATGCCGGTGTACAGTTCAGCAGCCTCTATCTACACTCTGTACACAATCAGTAGGTGGTAAAGACTTCAGTTGACCAAATGGGATGCAACTGTTACATACAACGGCATAACTGACACCATCACAAGCATACTGACAAACAGAACAGTCTTTATGGCAGGAGGCAGTAGGCCTGCATTAACCCAATTTATGTAAGTAATTTAAATATAGATGAATTGTATGGTACTGTACCCTCTGTAGCCAACTGCAATCACTCCATAGTTACTATCAGTGGGCAATATGCAGTGTACTACCAACATAGTGGCTGTTGCCTAGGCAAGTGTGTGTGTGTGTGTGTGTGTGTGTGTGTGTGTGTGTGTGTGTGTGTGTGTGTGTGTGTGTGTGTGTGTGTGTATGACACCTGGGTTGAGAGTGTTCACTGGGTAATACTAGGGTTGCTAACTTTGTTTGTCTGGCCTAGATGTCACATGTATGGGTATGGATTTGCACCCCAGCCTCTTGGCTATTTCACATCTGTTATCCCTGTATGGTGGACATTGTGATATATACTAGGGCCACCATATAAGAAATTTGCAAAACCTGCTCCACATTGGGCCCAGATGTTACACACTCTTAACCACCTCTATACAGGATATGAGTTACAAACACAGACACAAACACACCCACCTGCCATTTCTGGGATTAGGACTCCTACCTAACTAGTTTATTACACTACAGCACTATGTCAGAAAAACTGATCTAAGCCAGCTGCTAAAAAGAAAACAGAAAAACCAAACTAAGTTAATTGCAGGTCATCTGATGAAGTCTTTATGAGGAGAGATGAAAACGCTGGTGATACAAGTGCGTTTATGTGTCTATGCAGTTTGTGGATTGTGCATTAAAACCTTCTTTTAAACATATCTCGTTTTCCTTTTTCTGAAGGACCTATATGGTGGATTCTAGTTACTCTACAGCACTACGTAGATATAGTATACGCCATGGAGATTACTGGAGAAGTCCTTCCCCAAAGGTGTATTTCACAATGAATGACATCAGCAGGATTGCCAAAATAGGGCATTGGAATTGAAGTGTGTGTGGCTAGGCTAAAATGCATTGTTCCCTAAACAGACACTGAAACACACAAAAAACATCCACAACTGACATGTGTGAGTATAAAACCCCTAATAGAGGTCTATATCACACTACAGTATGAAGCTTTTATAGGATGGACCATGGGAATCACTGGAAAACTCCTTCCCCAAAGCTGTATTTCACAATGAATGACATCAGCGGGATTGCCAAAGTAGGGCACTGGAATTGTAGTGAGTGTGTCTAGGATAAAATGCATCGTTCTCTACACAGACATTGAAACACACACAAAACATCAACAACCGATGTGTGGGTATAGAACCCCTAACAGAGGTCAATAGCACACTACAGCATGAAGCTGTTATAGGGCACCCCACAGGGATTACTGGAGAATGCCTTCCCCAAAGGTGTATTTCACAATGAATGACATCAGCAGGATTGCCAAAGTAGGGCATTCAAATTGTAGTGAGTGTGGCTAGGCTAAAATGCATTGTTCCCTACACAGACATTGAAACGCACACAAAACATCCACAACTGACATGTGTGGGTATAGAACCACCCACAGAGGTCTATATCACACTACAGCATGAAGCTGTTATAGGACACACCATGGGGGTTACTGGAGTATTCCTTCCCCAAAGGTGTATTTCATATTGGAGACATCAACAGGATTGCCAAAGTAAGACATTTGAAATGTACTGATTGTGACTAGCCTAAAACGCATTGCTCCCTACCCAGACAAAACATCCAGAACTGCCATGGTTAGGAATAGAACCCTACCAGAGTTCTATATCACACTACAACAATACACAGTTTTGGCGCATGCTACAAAATTACTGGGCTATGTCCTTCCCAAAGGAGTATTTCCAGGTGCATGACAACAGCAGCTTTACCAAAGCAGAGCATTCAAATTGTATGGAGTGTGACTACCCTAAAAAGCATTGCTGTCTACACAGACACACACACACACACACACACACACACACACACACACACACACACACAAGTCTGGGATTAGAACTCCTACCTATTTTATTACACTATAGCAGTACGCAGTTATGCAATGCGCAACAGAGATTACTGGGTTACATTCTTCCCAGAGATGTATCTCTAGGTGGATGACATCAGCAGCTTTACCAAAGTAGAGCATTTCAATTGTAGGGAGTGTAACTACCCTAAAAAGCATTGCTCTTTACACAGGCAGACACACACACACTTTCCAAGTCTGGCATTAGAACTCCTACCTTATCACATTATAGCAGTACGCAGTTATTGGACGTGCCATTGAGATTACTGGGCTTCAACTCTCCCAAAGGTGTATTTCACAGTGGATGACCTCAGCAGGCTTGTCAAAATAGGGCTATGGGGAGGGCAGTGTGTGTGCATGGGCCATAACCCATTCATCTAGAGGCTGACATGCCACATGTGGGCACACACAGGGTCATATTTCATGGGTACATGTATACAGCTGCTAGATGACTACTTCCTTGTACAGTCATGTTGCACAGCCAGCATGTGCACCACATAGTCTGAAATGCTGATAGTGACATCAGAACCTCATGTGGTTGTGGCCCTTTGGCTGTGTGCTGGGTGGGATAGGCCTGGATGGCTCCTTGTAGCAGTCACCCTCTTTCACACATAAATGCATGTCTACCTTTGACTTATTATAGTATGCTGTCCTTATATACATGTCTGTATTCCTATCCACTGTGTGTGCAAAGCATGAGTGGTGCATACTGAGGAGTGTCTGCACTAACATCTGTGACTGCCAGATATGTCTGGTCCACTGGTGTTTGCAGACATGGCTTTCATGTGTTTTAAGTGTGTGAGCATACCCAGTATGACCTTTCAGTATGTTGCTGACTGACATTGCCTTCATTTCTCTAAGAGAGTCAGCATGCCCAGTATGCCCATCTGTATTGAATGTGTGGATCAAGTCCAGGTAGTTTGCACTGCAATGCTGACCTTTATGGTGTACACCTACAGGTGGCATGCTGTTTCTGCAAGGTATCTGTCGATCATTTGGTATTGACTGTTACTACATTTCTGCATAGGATGGGGGGCACACCTGATCGTTATTACATTTCTATATAGGGTGGGGGGCACACCTGAATATTTCTACATTTCTACACAGGATTGGGGAGGCATATCTGACTGTTATTACATTACTACGAAGGATGGGGGGCACACCTGAAACTTGAACACATTTGCTATGACTGTACTGGTATGTCAGGTACTCCATTTCATTCTGTATTCTTACCTATCATGCTGACTAGAGGCATGCCAGTGTACTACAGATCTTAGCGTTGGTTGCCCTACATATTAGTGTCGGACTTCCTACCCTTCAAAACTAACATCCCACTGCCTGACCTGCTGTATTCTGTCTGTGTAGGCTTGGGGGGGAGGTTACCCTAAGCCATCATTCAGAGGCCATAGCACAGGCTCTGTTTGGGTTTGTCTACACCTGTCCTGCTGGCTGAGACTGTTGTTGGGTATGTGAACCTCCCTGACTGGCATGTGTGAGTCATATGGACACACATGCCATCCGACACATTTGCTGCAGTGGGTTTTATCACCCTGTGTAGTACTCACCCTGTGTAGTACTGGCTACTATGGTGACTCTAGTATGTGTTACAGATGTCATGGTGCAACTATGGGTGCCTACATCTGCCACCATAACATTCAGCCACCCAATTCTTTTGCATGCTCACATCCATTCCATAGATACAGGTAACAACACATTCTCCTACATTTGGCAATTGGTAGGTTGATTGACTTACCTTGTGGGTGTGCCAGGATTGCAGATGGTGCTGGAGGGCTGCCTGTGTTGGATGCACATAGTACACACCCTATACATTGTTGAGCACAGGTAGTGTCATGTTTGGCATCCCTTTTACTGTATGTACAAGTCAGAGAGAGGTGTCATTCCCTGGGTCCCTACTGTGTCCGTGTATGTGCTATGCATCGTCTCTTTGTCGTAGCCTCAGCATACTGGGCACGTCTCCATCTGCCTACTGGGGCAGGCTCAGGTTGTTCTTCCTTTGAGTTACTCTGTGCCTGTGTAGGCTTTGGCATTGGTGGGGGGGCTGTGTGGCCCTGCCCCTTGCTGTTCCTGCTGCAGCTGTTTCTGCAGGATCATACTGTGTAGCATAGCACATACCATAACAATTTGGGTGCATGTAGCTGGTGAGTACTGCAAGACTCCACCAGATGTGTCCAGACACCAGAACCATGACCTGAGCATCCCAAACATGTGCTCTATTATAAGTCTGGTCTGAGCGTGTGCCTCATTATGGCGTTCTTGTTCAGGTGTGTGTGCATTTCTGATGGGTGTCATCAGCCGCGGCTCCAGTGTGTAACCAGCATCCCCCACTAGGTGACCATAGGGGATGTCCCCATTGGCAAATCTCTGGTACAGTTACATCAGATGCCAAATGTGTGAATCGTGATAGCTTCCAGGGCAGCCAGCACACATATTCATTATAATGCCCTGGGCATCACAGATGACCTGGCAGTTGATGGAGGGGATGCCCCTGCGGTTGATGTAGGCCCTACCCTGATCACCGGGTGGTGCTTTGATGCATATGTGCATGCAGTCTATAGCACCCACTACCTCAGGGTATTATGCTATTTGGTGAAAGAGATGCATATTGCTGGCCAACACCTCATGGGTGTTGAGGAAATATACATGCTCACTGGCATGTGCTGACATGGCATCCAGGAACTGGTGGAATACTCTAAATGTTGATGCCTGTGAGATCCCCATGATATCCCTAGTTGAGCTTTGGGAGGTACCTGTGGCTAGTATTCCTAGGCCTACACATACCTTGGTATCCACTGGGATGGGTTCCCCTTGGTCAGTTTGGTGTGTCATGCGTGGCCGGCACAGCTCAACAATTTGCTTTAGGAGATCCCTGTACACCCTATAGCGCTCAACTATCTCCAGCTCATGTAGTCCCTGTACACCCTATAGCGCTCCACTATCTCCAGCTCATGTAGTCCCTGGTAGATTACCCTGGGTCTGTGCACTCTTCTCCGTCTCCTCACTGTGAGTTGATCAGCAGCATTCGCATCTTCACCACCCTCAGCCTCTTGCACATGTTCTTCTATGTTGTCTGCTGCAGCCCCTCTCATTTTGTAGGTTTGTTTGTTAAAGGTTCCCTGCTTATATACACCGGTGGTGTAGAGTGTCGGAAAAAACAGAGGTGTAGGTGTTTGCATAATTTATAGTAGTGTTCTGGGCTGGGCTGGTCTGCTGCCTGTGTAATTCACTGATTCTGATACATTTCACCTGCCAGCTATACTAGTTCTCCTTGGTTACCTTCCTACTGCCGTTTTCCCTTACCATTGCCTTTCTGTTTAAGCCCGGGGGCATGCCACGCAAACAGAATGCTCAAATGTGCACAGTGCTGCTATTTCCTGGTTTAACTTTTGTTTTCTTCCTTTAAAACCCAGTGTGCAGCATGCACACCTGCTTAGGCAATGTACAGAGTGCTAGGCAGATTCAGACACATCCCCTTGCTTAGCTGTGCTAAGCTAGGAGCAAACCCAAGCCACAGGGCTCCAATCGGCTTACAGTATGCCTGACACATACTCCCATGATGTCAGCTAACTCCTAAGCTTGCACCAAGCTATTCCTACTCTTACACTGTTGGGACCTGACTAGCATGCTGGAGAAAACTGGGATTCACTATCATTCCCCTCATTTGCATAGGATTGCCTGCTAATGCATAATTACATGTCTCACACTGAGCTTCCCCCCCTTAGCAACCACTACTCACTGGCCAGGTTGTCTTCTGCTTACGATTGACTTACATGGCAGAATAGTGATTTTAGTTAGAATGCTTAATTTAGGTTTATTTTGTTATTTCCCCCGATCCCATTTGTGCGCTGCTGCCCTACACTTAAACAGCTGATATCGGTTATAAAAAAAAAGTTGATTTCTTTATTTTTTGGCTGTTTGCAATGCCAATGGCCTTATGCTTGGCCATTGGCATGCTTCCTAACTGATATGCAGCCTTTATTTGGAGCTGTCACAGCTCTGTTTTGGATTTTGCAGAAATGTACTCGGTTACTAGCCCAGTACATTTCTGCAGATTGCATTAGTCCTGTATGGCCGGTTGCAAGCTTCCTGGATCGCACATTCACCTCATTTACATGGATTTCTCCTGCAAATGTGGTGATTTACATACAGGTACTTAATCCATGCAGGACTACTGCAGGAGCGCATGCTCCTACAGGCTGTTTCTGGATTGCACGGCAGACGTATTGCCTGCTAGAGCTCCTGCACTGATCTTGCATGCCGTACAAGGCATAGAGTATCCAGGGGTTAGTCTATTTAAGTACACGCCGATTACCTTAGGACTGACACAGATAGCTTTAGTATAGAAGTTTTAAACTTCCCTCTTTTCACAGTGTGAAAGTGTTCCGCAGTACGACCTTTACCTTTTGGTATTTTTTTTTTCTTCCACATAAGCTACCAGCAAAGGCACCATATGTAGCGTATCATCCAATGACAAAAACATGGTGAACATTCTATAATCTGGTATTCGAAATGCATTATTTTTCATATAAAAACTTTCAGGCTTTGCTCTTTTACAGCTAAAGACTAACCCCCCCCCCCACATCCATTGATTCTTGTATTGGTTAGAGTTAAGTCCCATTTGAAATAAGAAGGTGCAACTTTCTAAGTTTATAAGATCAATATTTAAATGCTTTCCTATTTTTGGGCCATTCTTCCCTCATTATGTTAGACTTTGCTGAGAAAGGGAAGCATGATTTCATGACAAGATCTCATAACTAGTATATATAAGTTGAGGGGATTGCCCCCCACATGAGGGGTCATAGCTTTCAACCTCTTAGCACAAGAAAAATGGACAAAGCCAATAACAATGGAGTACAAAGACACAAAATAGGGACAGAATGTTGCTAGAATAAAAGGTTTTGTGTTACCATGCAGTTTCAGAAGAATATAAAGTGTAAAACTCAAATCTCTGATTGTTATCGTAGTTGACTATTTGATATTTCACTGCTGTGCACTGTTTGGTTGTACTGTTCTGCTAGCACACTGTTTTGTGTCTAGACTTTTATTCTTCTCAAGACTGCTTTTGCTGTAGGCAATCACTGCCTTGTCTATTGGTAGACTGTTTTCATGCTCAGATTTTGCCTCTTAAGCAGTTGTTTTTGTGTTTAGTTCTCTGCCTGCAAGCTATCATTGTTATTCATAGCTGTTTATGGCATTAGGTCCTTCACTGTACCTACCAAATTATTACCTTAATCTGTTCCATATTTTGATAATTTACCTTACAGACTAAGCCAAACCATACCACTGTAGCCACTCACTACTAATTTAGAGTCTACAATTAATAATCACCACACCAAGCTTAACTCTTAGGTTCATAGAGGTACTAGGCTATCAGCCCCGGGGCCTATACAAGCCCAGCCAAAAAGGTACGCTGGCTTTTGCCACCCAAGAAAATTATTTTCCTGTGCCACTGTCGAGCAGAGCCACAGAGGTGATCCCCAGGGTGAATTTCCTATTTCCATCCAATCATCAAGATTTTTCTTGAAGGGTGCTAATGAGGAGCTTTGTTTGATATAGATAGGTAGTTTATTCCAGAGTATGGGAAGTCTCTGGGACAGGAATCTATCCCTCTGGCATGTTCTGTTTATTGTGGTGACAAGGTTTAGGTCCCTAGAGCATGTAGCTTGGAGGGATTGGGATTTATTTAAGTGGAGCATGTCCAACAGCTCTGAGTTTGACATAGCTTTGTATGTTAGGCAGAGATCACCTCTGAGTAGGCAATATGTGACGGAGTAAAGCTGGAGTTTTTTGAGACAGTCTACGTAGAGCATCTGTTTGAGGCCGGTAATCCTCTTTGTGAGGTATTTCTGCGGCCTTTCCAGTTGTTGTAGATGTCTTGTGAGGTACATACCAAAAGGGGCATTGTACTCGATAATGGGTCTAATGAGTGATAAGTAGAGGGGAACAATTACCTCTTTTTTTTCTGGATGAGAAACCTTTTGTGATGAGGTGTTTCACGTAGAAGGATTTCCAGACTACTGTGGTGATGTGATTATCAAAGGAGAGACTACTGTCCACCTGTGTCCCAAGGTCTCTTATCACACTTTTGGTGTTAAGTATACTACCTCCTATGTTGTAGTTCATGGGTACAGAGTTTTTACCAAAGGGGATGACAATGCACTTTTTGGCATTGAGCTTGAGGCCATGGCTTTGACACCAGGCATCTGTCTCAGTGAGGCCCTTTTGTAGGATGTCCACATCGTTAGGAGTTTCGATTATGGCTCCTAGTTTGCAGTCATCTGTGAACTTCGTTAGCCAAAGACTTTCTGTGTTAGCCTGTACTTCAGAGAAGTAGATACCAAACAGGAGAGGACCCAGGACTGAACCCTGTGGTACTCCACTTGTCACTGGTCTTAAGTCGGATTTGGAGTCTGCTACTTTCACAGTGTGTGTTCTGTCAGTGAGCCAGCTAGCAACCCATCTTGTGACATAGGGATTTATACCTAGTTTAGTGAGTTTATCTATAATTCCAGAGTGGGGGCTGGTGTTAAAAGCCTTGGAAAGATCTAGATAGGCTGTGTGAACCACCTTACCCTTGTCTACGGCTTTGGTGACTGCTTCAAAGAAGTCTATCAGGTTTAGGAGACATGATCTGCCTTTTACAAACCCGAACTGGGTGGGATCCAGAGTTTGGATATTACCAATGTCTTTGTTTATAAGTTCCATGATGATACGTTCCATGGCTTTGCAGACCAGGCTCATCAGGCTAATGGGGCAGTAGTTCCCAGGGTCCGTGGTGGCTCCCCCCTTGTGGAGTGGGATAACCATTGCTGTGCACCATTCAGCAGGCACAAAGCCGGAGGTGAGGCTATGACTGAACATGGTACTTAGGTGGGGTTCCAGTTCGTTCTATAGTTCATGTAGAACGCAGCCTAGGATGTTGTCTGGTCCCATGGATGCTGTGTTCTTGGCTTTGGAGAGTGTGGTTTTTACCTGTGCAGCCGTGATTACAGGAACTTTGCATTCTTCCAGTAGATAGATGGGCTCTTTAGGGGGTGAGAGGTGGGTAAAGTTAGCACTGAACCTATCTGCCAGGATGTTGGCAATATCAGTTGGGTCTGTATATTTAGTGCCATTGTGCTGTAACTCAGAGCAGATCTAAGTGTTGCCATTGAGATTCTTGACATAGCTATAGAATGCTTTGTGGTTGTCTTTAGAATCAGTGGCGATTTTGTTTTCGTAACTTGGAGGATTTTATCAGGGATTGCAGCTTCTTACTGAGGCTAACCAGGGATCTCCCCCACTTGTGGGATTTTACTCTCTTTTGCAAGAGTTTCTTCCTTCTGTTGTACAGTTTGTTTATGGCAGGGGACCACCAGATTGGCTTCCTTTTTTTGGAGGATAGCGTCTTGGTTCTGTTTGGGATAGCACGATCCATGCACTCATGTAAGTGCTTATAAAGTGCAATTGTGTAGGATTCAGTAGTCGTAACTGTATTGTCCGTCTACATGGGTGTCATGAAGTTCACCACTTCTGTCTTAACAAGCATGAAGTTGGCTTTGGAGAAATGTTTTACCATGGTTTCCTTAATGGGGGGGGGGGGGTGGAGGCAGGATGTGGATATCTAGGGTAATTAGCTTATGGTCAGATCGGACCAATGAGGCGTTGACTTCAGGTGTGCAACACTGGTCACTCATATTGGTAATGACTAGATCTAGGATATTGTTGCCCCTGGTGAGGGTGTGGATAAGTGGATCCAGGGCATTGGAGTTTATGAATTCCAGAAAGCGTTGAGCAAAGGAGTTGGTACATGAGTAGTTTTCCCAGTTAATGGTTGGGTAGTTGAAATCGCCCATTATTAGGGTGTTTGGTTGAACCCTAATATTTTCCAGTACATCAAGAAAAGAGGAGTGGGAATCCTGGGGCATGGCGGGTGATCTGTAACAAGCTACAATTTGGATTGCAGTTTTGCCCAGAGTTAGTTGTACTTGGATAACCTCGGCTGCATTATGCTGAGCAACTAGCCTGGAGGTATGGATATCCTTAATGAATATGGACACACCTCCACCTTTGGTGTTCCAGTCCAGGTTACATGCCTGTAAAGTGTGATATGGGTTATAGCCTGGTAGTGCAGGGGTGCTCGCTGGAGCCTTGAACCAGGTCTCAGTCACTGCACAGATATCGATGTTCTCTATTTTAAGGAGTGCCTCGAGTGAGTACATTTTGAGATTTAGACTTCTAGCATTGAGTACCATCACCCTCAGTTTTTGCTTGCCTGTTCCTATTACAGTGGTGAATTTGTCATTTGAACCTTGCCTAAAAAAGGCACTATAGGGGCGGCAAGAACCATAGCCAGTATCCGCAATCCCAGGGGTGACAGGTGCAGGCCATTTCTGGCAAAGCATCGTGGTCTGTCGACCATGTCATCCCAGGCAGACAGATACTGGATCCCTTTAGAATGGCACCAGAAGCTTAGCCAATTGTTGAAGTAAATCATTTTGTCCTTGTACTGTGGCATCATTCTGGGTGATGGCAGAATGCTACTCAGGGCTAGGGTCATACCTGCCTGGGCTACAAGATCGGAGAGCTCTTCCATGTCTCTTTTCATGTAGTCCAGGGAGGTACGTCTCAGGTCATTCAAACCAACATGGACAATGACAGAGTCATATTTGTACTTGTTGTGGAGTGACCTGAGTGTGTGGGTTATGTGGCGGATCCTGGCACCTGACAGGCAGCTGACAGTAACCTTCTCCTTGTTTAGCCTGGTGAGTGGGACATCAGTGTGCTTGACTATTGAGTCACCTATGACTAGTGTGCTGGGTACGTTGTTTTGCCTTATTGGCTGTGGTTGAGTGGCACACTGAGTCTGCTGGCTATGTGTCATGTGGGTTGTGTTGGGGGGGGTGGAGGTTGCTTGCATTTCTGCTTTGGAGGTCTCTGCTGCTTGAGCAGATTATTAATGAGAGCCTCCGCAAATGTTTTTGTGTTTCTATGTGTGGATTTTGGTGGTGTAGATTTAGTGAAATTATGTGATGAGTGTGGTGTGGTGCAAGTGTTTACCTTCTCCTCTTGACTGTCAAGTTCAATCTTGATTGGTGAGAGCTTTACCTCCAGTTTGGCTAGATATGTGCACCTCTCACAGGTTGTAGTGTTGGGTGGTAGGAGGAGAGGGTTGTCCGTGTACATGAGGCAATTTCTACATTGCCCCAAGGCGCCCAGATTCATCAAATAGACAGGAGAGAACACTGGGAGCTGACCCTTGGCCATGCTTGAATAAAAAAAATATTTTCCTCTAGATAAGTGAGGAAAGTGAGTACAAGAGCTGTTTTTTTCTAAGCAAGTGAGGAAAGTAAGTACTAAAACTGTTTTCCTCTAGGTAATGAGGAAGGTTGAGTGCTGTAGTAATTAGTAGGTTATTTAGTGCTTACGAGTTCTGAACAAGTACTGATCATGAATAAGCAAATTCAAGTGCTAAAAGTAAGAATCTGTATCTAGACTAAACTAGTTACAGGAAAAGGGGGAAACAAGTGCAAATGTGGGCTTTTAAATCAGAAAGGTGAGAGAGATGGAAAAACTGCCCAAACGGCCAATAACTACAATTTCTGGGACAGAACTACTCCTTATGTGGTAGATAGGTTACCTAGTGCTTACCCCTCCCACTGATAAGCTAGAATGCTTCCCTCCAACACAGAAAGCTTGAAGGGGCTCAGAAGCATACATACAGTCCTGGATACAGCAAATCTGAATCTGGACTACACTTACAGGAAAGGTTTTTTTTTTTAAATATACAGAAAAATAGCTAAAACAGCAGTCAAAACAATTCAAATGCAGTGCAAGCTAGCACACTTGAGTATGTAGCAATGTTAGAACAAACAGTTTAAAAAATGCAATTAAATTAAAAATGACTAAAAACAATGCAGAAGGAGTCTATTAGGTAGAATGAGGTAAAGAGATGGGACTGGGGGGAGTGTCCCAGATCAAATCTACAGTGGGGGCGGGCAACTGCAAAAACCTCCAAATTTAAACAACACAGGAATACGGAGGGTGGGTATGGGAAAACCAACACCTTCAGCAGAGATCTGAAAAACTATACAGTGAAGCAAAAATAACAGTGCACAACTCTGGTCAGCCAGCAATGATATAAAATTAGTCAAACAACAATTACCAGTACACAACTCTGAAGTGCCAGAAAAATATACTCAGCTATATATATCTCCAGATAGTTTGAAGAACACTCTTTCAAGACACAGGAAGGCTCCAGCAATGATATGCAGACTTTTTTACTAAGAGGGTCTAATTTTATGCAAGTAATCCTTCAGATGGTCAGATAACACATAGGATGTAAAACCAGTTATACCAACTTAAAACACAGAGAAATAGGGGGAGGGGGGGAAACACCTTCAGCAGAGATCTGAAAAAACTATACAGTGAAGCAAAAATAACAGTGCACAACTCTGAAGTCAGCCAGCAATGATATAAAATTAGTCAAACAATTACCAGTACACAACTCTGAAGTGCCAGAAAAATATACTCAGCGCTGTATATCTCCAGATAGTTTGAAGAGCACTCTTTCAGGACACAGGAAGGCTCCAGCAATGATATACCTTAAATACCTAACTAACTTTACCACTATCACCTTAGGCATTAAACTTTAAGCTGTATATTACTTCATGGTTATCTCCTATCAGTAACAGTCCCTGTCACTCCTATAGTTGTTTAAACCTAGCCTGCTTTTCATTAATCCATAAACTTATCAGGACCATAACTTAACTAAATGTATTACACTCCTATCACCATTGTTTCATTGTTTAATTTAACTGCAGATAGTCTTTATTGACCTTAAGCACTACAGACCCCATAAGCCTATACTTAAATCTTCCCTATGTAATCATCTAACTTATTTTTGAAGATTGACACAGAACAAGAATTTCTAACATAAACAGGTATACTGTTCCACAATTTAGGAATCCTTTGAGTTATAAACATCTCTCTTGTCTTTGCTTGATTCTGTTTTTTATGTACTTAGGATCACAGACCCCATATATTAGGATAGTCTACAGCCTTTGTTAAACCAATTGCTTGCTTAAGATCAGAACTGTTCCTTGTAATTTAGCCCTAATATGTTTCCAGTGGTGGCTGGTGACTTCAAATTAAAGGGGGGCTGCAGGAGACAGCTGAATGGGTGGGGCCAATGGAGATGGGTGTGACCAACTAGAAAGGGCTGGAGCTATGCTCCAAACCACAACAACTGGAACTTTAATTAAATACGCTGCCTTGGGTGCCAAACCATCATTATGAGAGTCCAATCAAGACAAAATGAAGTGTAGAAGAAAAAAATATTTCAATGCATTTGCTACATGACAACTTACTTAATATCTAGATGGAAATACAAAGGTTGTGAGGCAAGTAAAAATAAATTTCTTTTTAAATACATTACTGGAATGCCAGTCAAAATCAAGTATAAACAAACAAGCAGCACTCAGCTCAAACCACTTCTCCTTGCACTGCAGTTCTAATAATTTATATTCAACTTTATAAAATGACCAAGTAACATGCTGAAAGTTGCAATCTCTGTGATACCCCCACTTGTAAAAATGTTTCTTATCCAAAAAAGACCTGCTGCCTGACAACAGCTATCTACTTGTTTCATGGAGTACACATGATCAAAGTAAAAAATGAACAGCGAACAAGAAACAAGCTCAAGATAAATTGCTTAAAGGATTACTGCACATGTTATGGACCACACATGACAAATTGGCATTCTGTTTAGTTTACGGGTAAAGCCTGCAAAGATAACTGCAAGTCTCCAACAAATGTAATGAGCTTCTGAAAATACTTGTAATCCTGTCCTTTATTACAAATATTGTCATATGCATTTCAATACCTAAGGCTTATACATTATCTAGGTATGTAAATATTCTCTGCATGGCAACAATGAAAAGGCTTTCAATGTTGGTAATTCTTTAACAATATGCTTATTAAAGCTTACTTGCATCTTACAATCTCTGACAAGCTTAACTGATGGTCATTAAAGCATTGCTACTTTAATACAGAGCAACAGGGCACTGCAACAACATGCATTTTCTGAATAATAAGCATAAATCAACAGTATAAAAATATGACAGAAAACCAGAACATTCTGCAAAATCAAGGACAGATGAAAAGACACGGTCATACTTGTGGTCTACCTTGGATGGGGGAATACTCTGCACACTTACACTGCATAAATGCTCCTTACCTTGCTTGGACACATCCAGAGCCACTGCAATGGGGAGTGGAGTGCAACAAGTAGGTCACAGTTTGAAATGTCTCTGGCTGACGGTGATGGCTCTGACACACACACCTCTCAACCTCAGAGCAAGAAATCTAGACAAAGCCATACATAGAAGTAGGACACAGGCCCAAAAATAAGGACAATTTTTAAATATTGCTCTTATAAACTTAGAAGGATAATAGAATAGTAGTAGGTATTGCATTAGTACGAATTTTTGAAGGGTATGAAATCCGAAACTCAAATGTCTGCCATTATTTTCTAACTTCAGTCTTTAATAATGTGCTACTAATTTGCCAGAAAAACACAATTTTATGAAAAACAGACCAAATATGTTATGCAAAAATATAAAATTGCCACACAATACGGCTAGGAACCTGTCAAAGAAGGGACACCTTTTTAAAATTAGTACTGTTAACTTGAGCAGCTGACAAAATAAGAGCATCTACATGCATTTCTGAAATAAAAATAATGTATAACTCTGATCATTACAATTATTTATAATTGTAAACCCTCCACGTTTTCTTCCAAAATTGCCATTTTGCAGAGGGATTATTAGGGGGAGAGCAACATTTTGAGCCAAAATTGGAAACAGTGGAGAGTTTTGGATATTCCTAATTCTATAAAGCAATTTATTTGCACGTACCTCTCAACCTCTTAATGCAGGAAATCTGGATAAGGCCAAATATATTGGGGGAACATACATTCAGTACTAAAAAGACAGTTGACAGAATAACAGGTCTTGCTTTAGCAAGCATTTTTCTGAAGGTTATGACGTCTGAAACTCAATGTCTGTCATTATTTAGTGACTTCATTCCTAAATGATTTGGCAGAAAACCACAAATTTTATGAGGAACAAACCAAAAATAAGAAGCAAAAATCTATTCATTCTGTAAAATGCTGGACAGTTGAGAGGTTTAGTTCAGCCAGGGCTGTCTGAGTTTGCTGCCCCCCCCCTTACAAAATCATGATCGAATGGAGCGTCCCCCCTGCCGCCATTCCAATGTCCCATTCCATGGTTATTTCACCCCATTTTCTATAAACACTGAAATGTGCATACTGCTTTACTTCTGCGATGATATGGATTTCATTTGAAAGTTTTATTTTATATTTTACAGCATAAACCCTAATAGATATCTGCTAAACAAAGCAATGCAGTCTCACAATGAAAATAGACTTAGCATTAAAACTTCTCTGCCCTTGAAACTCACATTCATTGAAACAGCATTGAAACCCACATTCAAAGAACATACATTTTGCCAGTGGCAGACAAAGATTAATTTTGGGCTGTTTTCAAATCATAGGCTCCTTGAACATGAAACATACACATGCTCTTTGATGCACCTTCCTGACTGTATTAAATTATATTCCTTGTACAATACAGTACAGTTAGAGGGCATTTTAAATTTATTGTTTTGAAAATGTTTCCAGTAAACAATGAAACAAAATGCATGCACCAATAATGACAAAACTGCCCAATTCAGAACATTTCTATCATAAAAGTCTACTCAAACTTCTATAGTCCACCAGTATCAGTAAATATGCACAATCTCTGAAGAAGTAAAAGTCATCTAAATAATCCCACATTAAAGAAATATGTTAACTAATGAAGAGGTTACTGCTAACAAACAACTTTATATGTCATTGTTTCATCTACAAATAAAGTGCCTTTTGGGGCTGCTGCCCTTGAGGAGTAAATTGCCTATGTTGCATTATAAAAATGATAATGCTAGTAATATCACAATAGGGAATGGATGGCAAACTGATAACAGGTCCATAGTTACTAGGTATCTTTGCCAAAGAGGATTGCAGCATCCATCTCCTTTACAACAGAGTACAGTATCAGCAATGGATCTACCTACTGTGGGAGTAGAACCCACAAGTACACTACCTGTTGTGCTATCTACAATGTAAGCAAACTCAGCATAAGCAGCACTAAACTTTTGTTCCCTTGCAGCTCTCAGCTCCTTGTAAAATCTACTCGACACTCAGCTGTATCTCTGAACTTTGCAGCACAAGAAATCTGGAAAAAGCCAAAAATTATTTGGGGGCGGGGGACAAAAGCCCAAAACCCAGGGACACATTTTAAACATTGCTTGTATAATGTTGGAAAGTTGCTTTAATAAAATGCTGTTTTACCACCATACATTTCACTGCCAAGTATTGAACCCAGAATCCTGTGCAAAACAGCCAGTGCAATATACCACTATGCCAAATCATCTATTTTTATAAAAGAAAGGAAGACTGAAACTTAAATGGCTACCATTTAGCGAATTCAGTTCCCACCGTAGCTGTCAACATCTTAGCACAAAACACCTGAACAAAGCCAATAATGGGAAAATACAGCCCCCAAACATATTCAGTGAGTTCAGTTATCACCGTAGCTCTCGACCTTGGCACAAAAAACCTGGACGGAGCCAATAATGGTGGAATACAGTCCAAACAATAGGGACAAATATCCACTGAGGACACCATAGCAAACCCACAGAGAACATGCAGACTCCACACAGGAGGCACCTCAGCCAAGAATCAAACCTGACAACCTGTAGCTGTCAGGCAACACTGCTACCACTGCACCACTAGCTGTGTTAAGTAAAGTAACAAAAATACAGAAACCACAGATTTTATGAGGAACAGAACAAATATGAGGCAAAAATCTGCAAATGTTTTACAAATGGTGGTGGGTAGGGAATTCAGGTTCTTGTCACTTGGGTCCAAGGTATAGAGTTCAAGCCTTATTCTCTACCCACCACCATGAAGCAACTAGGGCATTACACACACACACCAGCTCCTCTGTAGTGATCCTGCATCCTGATTGGTCTTCCATAATGGCCTGTGTATGTCATTGGGTCTCATGTGAAGAGGCTGGAGCTGCCTGTGATTGATGCAGTCTGGTGACCTTCTGGTTTTTGTGGTCATCACTGCACGGACCTCTGGGCTGGAAAAGTGGAGTTTCTTGCCTTTCCTAGCCAAACTGCCTAAAAGAGCAGTCTGGAGCAGGAACTAAGCACGCATGTGTGGAGTCTGAGAATTTTTATTTTAATATGTTCTACGGTGGGGGGAATGGGGAATTTATTTTATCCATTGTACAGGTGGGGGACCCATTTTACAGGTAGAGGGGCTGCAGTCCCACAGTCCTATAGCACAAGCCCCTGTACATTTCCCTGATTACTCTATATGAAATGCTGGAAACTATATGAAATGCTGGAAAAATGCAAATACTTCAATCTCGCAACATAAGTCCACTTATTTTGCTTATTCTTTTTGTAAGCCTTCTTTAACCATATTTCTGAATTTCCTATGTCAGTGATACTTTATAAAACAACAAATTATATTCTATCATGGGTCTGATCATAGTTATAAATACATTCTTTAATACCATTTGATTTCTAGTTTCCATTATATCCTGTAGTAGGTCAAATTGTATTAAAGACTTAAAGACTGGATTAATGAATGCCTACACTAAGAGCGCACAGTCTGTATTCAAGAACATACCTACCACATTTTTGTGCTTTCTAGTCATTACTTTTAAACTACAAAACACCTTTGCATAAGGGCCTCTGGCTCATAGAGACTTCCTATTTCACATATGAAATGAATGAATGAATGAATGAATATATTTAAAACATGCTGAAAAAACAGCATATCCTATTATGGATCCTTATTTAAGAAAAGTATGCAGAGAAGTACATTAATTATGTGTTTGAGACTAACATCTGCCCCACATAGCTGGGAATACTTGGAGACATGGAAATATTAGCATCATGCAAGGCAAATATATTGATGTGACAAAATGACAACTGTAAACAGAGGTAATCCAGAAAGCTCGAGTCAGGTCTGGTATCCCGCCTGTGACCCAGGGGTGACAGGATTAACAAGAAAAAGAGTACAAAGGATTAGTCCAGGTAAAATCACTTTAGCTAGAAGATCTAGGGAATTCTTTCTCTGATACCTTCCCTTTGGGAGGAATAAAGATGCCTTGTTGGACTTTCAAGTAGTATATTCAGTTAAGTAGCTAGATGGATGAGTGTTCTTGTTCTAATACATTACATTCAACAGGTCAGTTATTTAAAGGCAGTTACAGACAATTGAGGGAGGGTCCAGTGGAACTGGCTGGAACAAAATCTACTCCCAAATCCACAGCAACATCATGGGCAACTGAATGTATATTGCTGTCTTTCCACACATGATGTCAGAACATCTTAAGGTAGGTGATCTTTCCACAACCACCAAACACAGTGTCCCATTTTTCCACTCCCACCTCGGTACTCAACTAACCAGACTGCACCCCCCCCCTTTGCAAATTCCTCGATCCGCCACTGACCTTTGAATTTTGAGGTAGATTTAGAAATCTGTGCAACCACTACAAATAAGGAGAAAAGAAGTGCATCACAGTTTTACAACTACTTGATCTTAAGACTGAGGTGACTTTGAATAATGTCTCAAGTGTTTGACAACAGAGTCTGAGAGGACAGAAGCATCCGTTCTGAAAGTGAAGAGGTAGGCCCCAACCTATATGCTGCATTTTCCCATCATTATCTCTTCTAAAGGTTAGGAAAAAAAATTGTGAGGAAGGGGGCAGTGCAAGGATGTGGGCATGGCCTCCCCAAGTCAGTGATGGTAACGCCTGATGACCAAGTACAGGGAGTACAACTCAGACTGCTAGAAAGACGCATCTAATCTCTACAGTGCCACTACTGCCACCTAAGCGTAGACCTTAGGACCATTCATAGCAAACATGTTCTTATTTCTGGGGTACCGACAAGACCAACAAACATCCTGATTTTAGTCCTCCAGACATCTCTTATAGGTTCATAGGTGTTCACTAAGCTAACAACCACAAGGGCCTTTTTAAGCCTAGCCATGCATCCCAAACCTCCAACAAATTCTGATACCCTTGAGAAGTGTAAGCATGGGTCTTGTGAGATGAACCATTTAAAGGTTACCTGTGTCCATTAGAGACATAGGTGCCAAACAAGGGATGAATTTCTGGTTTCCCATTCAATTTTCCAAGTTGCACTTGAATTGGGTTAGGGAGGAACTCTGCTTCACATGGATGTGGAGCCTGTTCCGCAGATGGGGTAGTCTCTCAGATACATACCTATCTCTCCTCAAAAGCCTGTAAGAGACAGAATACAGGGATAGGGCCTTGAGGTGTTCTGCATAGCACATATTACTTACACTCCATATTCTTTTTGTGAGGACCCCCTGTGGATGTTCCAATTATTGGATATGCCTGGTTAGGTACATACCAAAGGGGACATTGTACTCAATGATAGGTCTGATGAATGCCGTATCCAGTGGAACAATGACTTTCTTAGACTTAGATGCCATAGCTTTGTTTATAAGTTGCACAACGTAGAATTGTTTCCTCAACACTGTAGATATGTGATGATCAAAGCCTAGATTACTAACTATGTGTGTCCCTAAGTCCCTGACTACTGTATCAACTCTAAGGTTGTACTGTCAATATGATAGTTAACAGGGATGGATGACTTCTCAAAGGACACTATTATGCATTTCTTGGCATTTAGTTTTAGTCCATGGCTCTGACACCAGTTGTTTGTCTGTGTCAACTCCTCCTGTAGAATATTTGTGTCAGTGTGAGACTCAATCACAGCTCCTAATTTGCAATCATGTGCAAATTTAGGCAGCCACAGACTACTGACATTGGCCTTGACTTCTGAAAAGTAAATGCCAAAAAGGAGCAGTCCAAGGACTGATCCCTGAGGGACTCCACTTGTGACTGTTTTCTTTGTAGAGCTGAACTCTTCAATTCTCACTTCCTGGGTCCCGTCTGTGAGGCAGTTGGCTATCCATTGGGTGACATACAGGTTTGTACCTAACTTCTTGAGTTTGTCAACAATGCCAGAGTGGGGTATTGTGGCAAATGCCTTGGCCAGGTCAAAGTAGGCAGTGTGAACAATTTTCCCCTTATCCATTGCTTTGGTGACCTTCTCAAAGAAGTCCACCGGGTTGAGTAGGCATGATCTGCTCTTGATGAAGACAAACTGGGTTGGGTCCAGTGTCTGGAGGCTTACTATATCTCTTGATCATCTCCATGATAATTCTTTCCATGGCTTTACATATAATACTAGTGAGACTTATGAGTCTGTAGTTTCCAGGGTCTGTAGATGGCCCACCTTTGTGCAGAGGGATGACTGTTGCCTTTCTGTATTCATGAGGCATGAAGCCTGTCTGGAGGCTACAGTTAAATAGTAATTTCAGAAGCCATGATAAATCTTGTTTCATGCTGTTTAGAAGGCATCCTGGGATACTGTCTGTGCCCATTGATGCAATGTTCATGGTCTTAGAGAGAGCATTAAGGACCTGTTCCCAAATGACAGTAGGGGAGAGTTATATTTGATGATATTTCCTGAGGGAAGGTTGAGAGAGAGAGAGGAGTAAAGTTGGAGCTGAATTTATAAGCCAGGAGCTTTACTATATCTTCTGGCTCAGTATAGGTGGCTCCATTTACAATGAGCTCTGCACACAACTGTGTATTGCCTTTGATGTTATGGACATAGCTAAAGAATGCTTTGTGGCTGTCCTTAGTCTGGGAGGCCAAACTTACCTCAAATATGGCTTTGGTAGACTTTATTTGCCCTCTGAGTTGTTTGTTTAGTTTGATGAGAGTGATTTTATCCTGTTGGGTGTTGCACCTCCTAATTTTTTGCCATGGTTTTCTTCCTCCTGTTATACAGATGATTGATTTTGTGATTCCACCAGGGTGATTTGTTTTTAGAGTTACTTCTGCACTTCTTCCTGGTGGGTACAGCTACCTCTATGCAGCTATTAACATGCTTGTACAGGGTTTCTGTGAACAGTTCTGCATAGGCAGAAGTGTTTTCAGGGTTTATGGGTATTTGAAATTTTGCCAGGTTTTCACTTAGTAGCAGGGGATTAGCTTTAGAATAGTTCCTGAATATTCCAGGTTTAGCTTGCAGTCCAGGTTTTATTTTTACTTCAAAGGAGACCATTTCGTGGTCTGACCTTACCTAGGAAGACAAGGTGGTACTGCGGTAGCATTGTCACCTCACAGTAAGACGTTGTCCTGTTCGATTCTCAGTTCGAGCGACTTCTGTGTGGAGACATGTGTGAATGGGCGTACCTTCGTTGAAGGCAACTCGGCACTTAAAAATCTACTTCCAATCATTAGTGGACCGGAGTTCTGCTGTGGCGACCCCTAATCGGGAAAAGCCGAAAGACACAACCTTACCTAGGAAGTCAGATGGAAAGCTGGAAAGGCAGGTGACAATAATAATGCCTTCTACAGTTATACAGAATGAAGTGAGCTAGAACAAAATGTGTAGTTATAGCAGTGCCAATAGGTGCAGGTACAGGTCAGTATATGATACATAAAAATAAAATAACTTCTCACTATTACCAGGTATATTTCTTCGTGGTAACACACATTTCAGCTACAGAGAAGGCACTGCAGAAATGAAGCAGCATTTTTTCAGTTGTACAATGAACAATTGCCTATCAAAAATGCAACCAAAAGTGTGCAGAATCTCATGCAGCAACACAAACTCCGGGTGGTAGACTGGTGGAAAAAGACATGTGAACAAAACACTTTAGGCATCAGTTGTTGTGGACAGTATCTTTACCTAAGAGAACATGGGCCACCAACTATCCACTGCATCAGGGCCAGCCACTCAACAGTGTAAAAATGACTGCAGATGACCTGATCATTAATAACACTAATGTCAACTAGAAGTGGCATGGATATTTTCTGTTTTTAAGTGGGTTAAGGAATCAGCCAACTCTGACTTACACTAGGGATTCAGCTAATGCTGGGAGGGGTCTATGCACCCCTGTTGAACAGCCTGTGTTCTCCATAAGGCCTAGCAACCCTGAAGTAGTAAGCTACTAGCTGACTAGCATCTAGTTGCCCATACTGGGTTAGGTGATATATCACTGTTGAGTGAAATTTGGAGGTAAAACCTATCGTTCTGCCAAAGCCGCTACACTGACTAAAGGTTCACTGATGGGACAGAGCTTGGAAGTAGATGACATTGTGGTAATGAGGAGATTAGATAGTCTGTGTATCTAGGATACAAGGATGACATTGTGGTAATTAGGAGACTAGATAGTCTGTGTAACTAGGATACAAGGATGACATCTTGTTAATGAGGAGACTAGATAGTCTGTGTATCTAGGATACAAGGATGACATCTTGTTCATGAGGAGACTAGATAGTCTGTGTATCTAGAATACAAGGCTGACATCGTGTTAATGAGGAGACTAGATAGTCTGTGTATCTAGGATACAAGGAAAAAGGGCAATATAGCAAAGCTTCTTGGGCTGAGATCCAGCATCAGATCTATATCGCTTCATCAAAGTTTACTTACCTCGAACAGCTATTCATTGAATCAACATCATAAAATGGCCCTTTATCGAACGTTCACATCAGCGAACATTTTTCTCACAGTAAGAAATCACTTGGCCAGCATACCTACCTACACACACTCCCCCTACTTTATACCAACTCCTAAATTACACTACAGTGGGGAAAAGGGCAAATTTCTGTATGTTGGTCAAGTGATTTCCTTCTCTGGGAAAAACATTTGCAGATGTGAATGTTCAATGATGGTTCGATGAAAAGCCATTTGAGATAAGTAAACTTCAATGAAGTGATATAGACCCTCCAGTATCTACTACCACAGCGGAAGACAAACTAGAGGTAGTGTGAGAATTGTTAAGACAAAGCGTTTTCTGAATCAATGATACACTCATGGTAATCAGTATTCACTGTATACAAAGTTCAATCTTCATTTTCTTAGCGTATGCTCTATGGCAGGGCTCCAGTAGTGAGGAAAAGAGGGCATTCTGGCACCAGTTGCAGAATATTGTTGATACTGTGGGACAAACTGGAAAGCTACTGATGATGGGGAACCTAAATGCTCATGTTGGAAAAGATACAGCAGGCTATGAGGAATGACTGGATCCACAGAGACAACAAGAGTAATGAAAATTACACCATTCTGTCTGATTTCTGTCTGGCAAGCAGCTTACTGCTTGCCAAAATATAGCTTATCAAGAAAGACAGTTTCAAGATTTCATAAAAGAGTGATTATCAAGCAACTCAGGTGGACTTTCTACTAGAAAGTAAAGAATACTGTGGTCAAATCAGACATTGCAAAAACATTCCTAGTCAAATGGTCAGATCTCAGCATAAGTCACTGACGGTCAGTCAACTATAAGTAGTGGCAGAAGAATGCTTTAAGATCAGCAGAGACAGGCCAAACACCAGGCAGTTGGCTAGAGTAAACACACAGATGTTCAAACAAAGACACAAAAGACTCATGGTCCTAGTGCCTTATGAAGAAGAGGAAAATACAGTGCCAAAAAAGAGAGGCTACATCTCAAAAGTGCATGTGACAGGATGATAGAACAGATATGTAATTGA
This sequence comes from Protopterus annectens, assembly GCF_019279795.1. NCBI lineage: Eukaryota > Metazoa > Chordata > Ceratodontiformes > Protopteridae > Protopterus > Protopterus annectens. The sequence goes on along the minus strand of NC_056740.1, from coordinate 506,627,270 downwards.
GCTAGGCACCAAAATAAGGTATGTAAGGACAACTGATGGTGCAATCTAGAAGTCCAGAAAATAAGCAAAAGGCTAGTACATGCAAGATAGTGGTCATGACAGCAAATAAGCAAATTAGAAGATGCTAGAAGAGTAAGTAGTGGAACCCATTAACAACTTGAAGTATCTGAGAATTGATGTTGAAAGAAGGAAAGTGTAAATGAGGAGGTCAAAATAGAATCAGAGGTATTGCAGTCAAGTGGCACAAAGTGACATAGGTGGTACATGACAGAGGAATGCTAAATTAATTGAAAAATAAAGTGTACAAGAGTGGCTTTGGGTAACCGTTTGAAATGTTGAGACCCACTACAGCAAGTATTCTAAGTCCGACACGCCATTTCTTTTTCGTTTTCTCTGAGATATGGTGATCTTGGCATATATAAGTTTAGGGGGTGTGAAGCTTGCCCCCCACAAGGGGGGTGCAGGGGGATTTCATATGAGAGAATCTGCAACTGGCAGATATGTCAAAATAGGTAGGAGAGTGTTTCTGGATATAGAGAGGTGGCGACAGTTGATCTAACATGCCACTCCCATGTATAATGGGAAAAGGCTTAATGAGGATGAGGAAGAAACTGCTTAAGTAGATTGTAACAAAGTTCTAGATTGTTTAGATGTTAACTCCTTTGCTTTTCCCTATGTCCTTTACAGATACATGGACCAAATAATCCAAAGAGTTCAATGTATTTGCAGGATTTGAAAGTTTCAGATGTAGTTAATGATAAACCAATGTATGCTTTAACCTCAGCTTTTGCATTACAGGTTCAGAGGTATGTACTAGGCTAATGGCTCTGGGGCCTTTACAAGCCTAGCTATAGGATTACCCTGGCATCGTGCCACCCAAACTTAATTCCCAGTGCCTCTGAAGAGTAGCGCCACTGGAGTTATCCCTCGGTTGAATTTTCTATTTCCCATTCACTCATCAAAATTTCTCTTGAAGAGGGTCAGCGAGGTGCTCTGCTTGACATGTACGGAAATCTATTCCATAGCATGGGCAGTCTCTGGCTTATGAACCTGTCCCTCCAGTATGTTCTGTTGATTGGGGTAATGAGGTTGAGGCGTCTGGAACATGTGGTATGGAGGGATTGGGATTTCTTTAAATGTAGCATTTCTAACAGAGCTGGGTCAGACATGGCTTTGTAAGTCAAGCAGAGATCGCCTCTAAGTAGGCAATATGAGACAGAGAATAATTGCAGTTTTTTGAGTCTGTCCATATAGGACAAGTGTTTAAGGTCTAAGATCCTTTTGTGGGGTACTCTTATGACCTCTCCAGTTGTTGCAGGTGTCTAGTGAGGTACCAAATGGGGCATTGTGCTCGATGACTGGCCTAATGAGGGAAGAGTAGAGGGAGACAAAGGCCTCTTTCTTCCTGGATGCAAAATCCTTAATAATGAGATGTGCCACGTAGAAGAACATTCTGATCACAGTGGCAATGTGGTGATCAAAAGAGAGGTTGCTGTCAACCTGTGTTCCCAGATCTCTTATAACGCCTTCTGCATTCAGTGGACTACCATCAATGTGGCAATTCATGGGAACCGGGTTTTTCCCAAAGGAGATTTTGACGCCCGTGCACTGGCCCAGCAATCAAAAAGCCTCAATCCTCACCACTAACACCAGTGAGGGGCCTCCATATAGGGAAAGGATAAGAAATACACACACACAGTAAAGTACAATTTAACTTAAGAGCACACAGAGATCACAATCAGTCTGGGGCTGGTCTCTCCCTTTTCCTCCAGGTCCCCAATAAGATTCCCCATTGGCACAGCTATAGTGTCCAGATCTCAGCCTAGTGGGCAAGCTAAAACCTCCACCACCCTCTCTGTCCAACCAGTGCTTCGTGTCCCTGCCCAAGCAGCTTACACACACACACACACACACACACACACACACACACACACACACACACACACACACTTTGAGATAAGAGTTTATACAACCACACATATACTCCTGGGGAAGGCTGGCACAGGTTCTCCAGCTGTGCCCTTTTTGCCCAGACAATATGGTAGAAATCACTGCCACCATCCACTAATATTTATAGGTACATAGGTTAGTACTAGACTAACTGCCCTTGTGGGCCATTTTAAGCCTAGCCAATTACCCCCTTGTGAGAATCAAACCCTGCACCTTGTGTCTGTAAGGTAAACACCTTAACCATTATGCCAGCCTCCCACCCAGCTACTCAAAGAACCTTAAAAGAGTGTCCAATTATCACTGTGCAATATTATTATCCAAATGGTAAATGTGACCTAACAGTGAAGACTTACTTGGAGTTACATGGTACAGCATCACTATATACATATAATGTACTCTTAGAGCTTAAATTATCTCTACATAAAACAGCCACAGTTGAAAGGTTTAAAAATATTTAATAATAAATTATAAAAACACAAGACAATACTTCTTACTACACAGTGCTATTCAAGAGTTCAGAGATCACAGAGAAATACTTAAAATAATACCGTAGAAAAGTTCTGACATCACAGAAAAACACTTAGTCTAATCTTCCTAATTCCTAGCTATTTCTAAGAGAAAACACAGTTCTAAATAACTTACATCTAGAGCAAAACAGTGATGTTGATGTTGGATGTCCTCAAGACAAAATGCTCTGAGCTCTTTGATTCTCTCTTTAAATTGATAATACAGAGCTGCTTCACATGACATCATTCTTCACACTTCTCTGGTGTTCCCAGGTTAACAGAAATTCCATTTGCATTCTCTATACCTGGTCAGAAACCAGAGCAATAAAAGACATTTATACATGCAAATTCTAGCCATTAACTCTGGCTTTACAAAAATAGGCAGGATAGACATATCGTTTCTGAATTTTTACATCAAAGACAGTCATAAAATGCTTGACTTAGCTTTCTTACAGCAGAGTGCACTGTTGTTACATTTTGCTGGTCAATATCCAATGCAGTTTTTTCACATTTAAGAGGACAAGCCTGTGGCTTACATTAATATTTACAAATGACAGAATGATCTACAAAATTCTATCTGGCTAGGCTGGCAGCCTTTACCTATCTTCACACGTCTCCCCCCTCCCTGGAGAACTCAAGCTAGTTTTTCAAGTGACCCTTTAGAAACATTGCTTGAGAGGGTTAGGTCTATCTGAGTATACCTTACCCCATTCCCTGTCTTTAGAGCCCATCTGCATTGGCAATGCTAATCCCACTGTGGTGCTGCACTGACATATATGCTTGCAACCCTAGGCTCCATCTTAGCAACTTGGCATTTTGCTGGCTGGCTCTGTGTAAGCATGTTAAGGGCTTGTGATCTGTCACTACAGTGAATTTTCTTCCATACAGATAAGGCTGACATTTTTGCAGTGCCCACACTATGACTAAACATTCCTTTTCTACAGCTGCATAGCATTCCTCCCTGGGTTGGAGTCTACAACTGAGATAAACCACTGGGTGCACTTCTCCCTTTGAAGAAATCTGCCTAAGTACAGCCCCCACCCCATGGTTTGAACCATCCACCTGCACAACAAATTCTTTGCTGTAATCTGGACTGGCTAACACAGGGGATCCTCCCAAAGCTTCTTTAAGCTCCTGGAATACCTGCTCACATGCTGTTGTCCACACTACCTTATCTTGCCTGTTCTTCCTTGTCAGGTCTGTGAGGGGAGCAGCTATGGTACTATAACTGGGGACAAACTTTCTGTAGTACCCTGCTGTCCCCAAGAATGCCCTCACCTTCTTTTTGGTAACAGGTGCAGGCCATGCCTGAATGACTTCTACTTTAGCAGGTTCTGGCCTGATCTTACCACTCCTCACTCTATGTCCCACGTAGGAAACCTCTGCCATACCCATCTGACATTTGCTCGGCTTAATGGTCAACCCTGCCCTCTGTAGTCTGCCTAGCATCTCCCTGACATGTTGAAGCTGCCCTTGCCAGGAATGGCTATTGATGGCAATATCATCTAGGTAATCAAGGGCAAACCCTCCTGCTCCTGCTAGGATATGATCACCAGCCTCTGGAAAGCTGCTGGGGCATTTATCATCACACAGGGGATCTTTGTGAACTCATACAAGCCAAAAGAAGTCACAAAGACTGACCTCTCTTTAGCACTGGGATTTAAGGGCACCTGCCAGTAACCCTTGGTAAGATCAATGGTTGTAAGACACTTATCCCCACCCAGCTGCTCTAGGGCCTCATCTGTCCTAGGAATGGGGTAAGCATCTGACTCTGTGTGACTATTTAATTTCCTTCAGTCCACGCAGAACCTGGTGCTGCCATCCTTCTTTGTCACCAGCACCACTGGGGATGCCCAGGGACAGCTGGACTCTTGAATCACTCCTAGTTCCAACATCTCCTGTATCTCCTTCCACAGAGTCTGTTTGACTCTCTCAGGCACCCTATAAGGGGCCTGCCTAATAGGCCTTTGGGGTCCTGTATCCACCTGGTGCTGCCCGAGGTGGGTGCACCCTGGTTTCCCAGTGAATATGTCCCCAAACTCCTGTATCACTGCTCAGATTTCTCTAACCTGGGTAGGCGATAGCTGCTGGGACACTGATACCCCTTCCACTGAGGTGTCAGTCCGAGCCTCACTGAGGAGATCAGTCACCAGATCTCTCTCAGACTCCTCCTGCAATCCACTACAAATGCTCAGCACAAGGGCCTCCCTATCATGGTAAGGTTTCATCATGTTAACATGGTACAATTTGTGCCCCTGCCTTCTGTCTAGCAGTTTCACCATGTAGTTATCATAATTTACCATTCTTAGCACTTTGTAGAGTCCTTCCAAAGCTACTTGCAGCTTATTGTGTCTGACAGGAATGAGAACCATTACCTGCTGCCCCACAGCATACTCTCTAGCTTGAGCATTCCTGTCATACCACACTTTTTTATGTTGTTGGGCTTCTGCCAGGTTCTCCTGGGCCAAACCTATGAGTTCCCTGAGCCTTGTCCTGAGGTTTAGGACATATGCCACAACAGACTCCTTGTGAGGTTCACACTCACCTTTCCACTTATCTCAAATTAAATCTAGAGGTTCCCTCACCCTATGGCCATACAACTCAAAGATGACATATTTGTGGATTCCTGGGAAACCTCTCTGTAAGCAAGCAACAGATGGTGCAAATATTTGTCCCACACCCTCTTGACCTAGTCTACAAATGCCCATAGGAGGGACTTGATTGTAGAGTTTAACCTCTCAACGAGACCATTAGTTTGGGGATGGTAGAGGTGGTCTTCAGGTGCTTCACTCCACAGGACTTCCACAGACAAGCCAGCAGGTCTGATATGAATTTGGCACTTCTGTCAGTCAGTATTTCATTTGTGAAGCCTACCCTGCAGAAAGTCTCTAACAAAGCATTTGCCATCTTTTCTGCCTCAATGGAGGACAGAGACACTGCCTCAGGGTATCATGAAGCATAATCCACTACTACTAGGCTATTCCTTTTCCCCTGTGGAACTTGGGGTACTCAGAGGCCCTACAATATCCATAGCTACCCTTTGAAATGGCTCCTCAATCACAGGCAAAGGCATCTAAGGAGCTCTCACCTTGTCTTCTGATTTGTCTACCTTTTGGCACTGCTCACAGCTCCTGCAGTACCCTGTTACATCTCTGGAAATTTCCAAGCCAATAGAAGCTCTACATAATACGTCTCTTTGTATGTTTTATGCCCATATGACCTGCAAAGGGAATATCATGGGCTATGCCTAGAAGTGCCAGATGGTAGGCTATAGGCACTACCAAATGCTGTACCCTCTCACCTTGTAGCCCTTCCTCAGGGGACCACTCTCTATACAGTAACTCTTTGCCCCAATATACATATTCCCCCTTCCCTTGAGAATCAGGGGCCTCACTAGCTACCTGCCTCAGGCCTTGCAATATAGGGTCTGAGAGCTGAGCCTGTCTCAACTCTCTCTTTGTAATCCTTCCCAGCTTCCTTTCCACAGGAAGTCTGGCATCCTCTGACAGTGGTGCCTCACTGTCAGCCTAGGTACTACTACTCACCACTACTTTTGAAGTCACTTTGTCCAAGGGAATATCTGTACCCACAAGCAACTATGGCTGACCTTCAATCTCACTACTACAGAGTAGCTACCTCCCTGAAGTAACCACCTCACCAGTCCTGGCTGCAAGAATGCTGTCTGTCTGGGTCTCCCCCAGGCTACCAGATGCACATGCTTGCCTCCTAGCCTGACTGCATGTAACTGCATAAAGCACATGGTACAGCCTCATCCAAATCCTTCCCTATCAGGACATCTGCAGGATGGAAGTTTGGTACCCTGGTTGTCTCAAGACAACCTACTATTGACATTTTGTCTTCCCACTTACTGGCTCTCTCTCCTTTTGTTCCCACCTTGCCTCCATGGACATCTGTATGCCACATGGCCCCACTGGTTGCATTCAAAGCATTTAACCTTAGATCCTGGACATGTACCTGGACTAGTGGCTTCCCCTGCTACTGGCAGATTCTGTTGGGGCAGTCTGTGCTTCCCACCATGGGTTCCTTTATACACATGAGCAGTAATGGGGTCTCTTTCCTGTGCAGGGATGCCTTGCTTGCTAGGTATAGGTCTCCCTTATTCACCATCTCATCTGAAGTAGAACATTGTCTATCAGCTAAATAGATCCTCATGTCCTTAGGCAAAGTGCTAAGGGCATGTTCCCTCACCAAAAGGTCTGCCAGTCCTTCAAAAGTGGTGACCTGACATCCACTCACCCAGCTATGAAAATAAGTGCTCAGTTCAGCAACATATTCACACACACTTTCATCTGTCTTGTGTCTATGCTCACAAAACTATTTCCTATACTTTTCAGGTGTTAGCTTAAAACATTCTAACAAGTGATTTTTAACAGAACTCTAATCAAAATATTCACAATCAGCAAGTTTAGGCAACACAGTTACAGCTTTACTATGGAGTAAGGCAGTCAGGAACCATACCTAGAGCCTTTGGTCAACATCATACTGTTTACATACCCTCTCACACATATGAATGAAACTATCAGCATTATCCCCCTCTTTAAACTGTGGAAGAAATTTATTGATCTTTTCTGCGTCTGGGGTCCAGTTACTCCATTCCCCATTACCTCCATGACTGTGATGAAGAGTCAGCATCTCCTTCTCATGCTGCCTCTACCTCTTCTTTTCCTCAGCTTCCAGGCGTAGCAGTTTCTCATTCTCCTCAGCCTGTAGATGTCTTAATCTCTCAGCTGCTTCTATTTCCAAATGCCTCACCTCCAACTCAAATCTCTTTAGATCCAGATGGATTTTTAAGTCCTCTGCAGAAAGGTTGAGCTGTCCATTCTCTGAGGGTGGTACATCTCTACTGCCAGTCTGATCATCGTCCTGGTTGCTGTTTTCTGATGCAGCTGTGACCAAAGCTGCAATCATGTCTACCTTAGTCAGGTTTCCATGCACCAGTCCCCTAGCCTGGCACATCTCAGCCAGCTGACTCCTTGTCAGCTATCCATACTCCTCTGCTGACATGCTGCCTGCTCTCCCTGACAAGCTAAGCTAATAAAAGAAATCAAACAATTGTGATCTCAACTCTGAGTATTCACTGCGTGACAGAGTACAAAACACCTTCAGTGATCACTGTACACATGCTACATGAATTCACTCTATCCACACCACTACAAGCCAATTAGCATTGGTCAACCAATTAATATGTGGTGCGGATATACCACCACTGTGATGTCCGTGCACTGGCCCAGAAATCAAGGAGCCTCAATCCTCACCACTAATACCAGTGAGGGGCATCCATATAGGGAAAGGATAAGAAATTCACACACAGTAAAATACAATTTCCCTTAAGAGCACACAGGGATCACAGTCAGTCTGGGGCAGGTCTCTCCCTTTTCCTCCAGGTCCACAATAAGACTCCCCACTGGCACAGCTATAGAGTTCAGAGCTCAGCCTAGTGGGCAAGCTAAAACCTCCAGCACCCTCTCTGTCCAATTAGTGCTTCATGTCCCTGCCCAAGTAGCTGACACACACACATTTTGAGATAAGAGTTTACACATCCACACAGACACTCCTGAGGAAGGCTGGCACAGGTTCTCCAGCTGTTTCCCTTTTACCCAGACTTTATGGGAGAAATCACTGCCGCCACCCACTAATGCTTATCAGCTAATCAAAGGCCCTTAAAAGGGTGTCCAGTGTCCAATTATTACTGTGCAATATTATTATCCAAATGGTAAGTGTGACCTAACAGTCAAGACTTACTTGGAGTTACATGGTACAGCATCACTATACATATGCAATGTACTCTTCGAGCTTAAATTATCTCTACATAAAACAGCCACAGTTGAAAGGTTTAAAATATGTAATAATAAATAATAAAAACACAAGACAATACTTCTTACTACACAGTGCTAGTCAAGACTTCAGAAATCACAGAGAAATACTTAAAATAATACCATAGAAAAGTTATGACAGCACAGAAAAACGCTTAGTCTAATCTTCCTAATTCCTAGCTATTTCTAATAGAAAACACAGTTCTAAATAACTTACATCTAGAATAAGACAGTGCTGGTGATGTTGAATGTCCTCAAGACAAAATGCTCTGAGCTGTCTGATTCTCTCTCTTTAAATTGATAACACAGAGTTGCTTCACATGACATCATTCTTCGCACTTCTCTGGTGTTCCCAGGCTAACAGAAACTACATTTACATTCTTTACACCTGGTCAGAAACCATAGCAACAAAGGACATTTATACATGCAAATTCTAGCCATTAATTTTGGCCTTAAAACATTAGGCAGGATGCCTCCTTCTAGACATATTGGCTCTGGATTTTAAAATCAAAGACAGTCATAAAATGCTTGACTTAGCTTTCTTACAGCAGAGTGCACTGTTGTTACATTTTTGCAGTTCAATATCAAATGCAGTATTTTCACATTTAAGAGAATAAGCCTGTGGCTTACATTACTATTTACAAATGACAGAATTATCTACAAACATTTATCTGGCTATGCTGGCAGCCTTCACCTATCTTCACAGGGATAATGACACATTTTTTTGGCATTGAGCTTAAGGCCATGGTTCTAACACCAGTCATTGGCCTCAGTGAGGCCATTCTGTAGGATGTCAACATCTCTTGGGGAGTTAAAATAGCTCCCAAGTTGCAATCGTCTGTGAACTTTGTCAGCCAGAGTCCCTTTGTGTTGGCCTGGACTTCAGAGAAGTAGATACCAAACAGGAGAGGACCCAGGACCGAACCCTGTGAGACTTCACTCATGACTGGTCAGCAGTCTGACTTGGAATCAGCTACTTTCACACTGTGGGTTCTATCTGTGAGCCATTTGCAACCTACTTAGTGATATAGAGATTGATGCCTAGCTTAATGAGTTTTTCTATGACTCCTGAGTGGGGAATGGTATCAAAGGCCTTGGCCAGATCAAGGTAGGCTATATGAACCACCTTGCCTTAATCCTCACTTCTGGTGACTGACTCAAAGAAGTCAACCAAGTTGAGCAGGCATGATCTACACTTCACAGAACCAAACTGTGTAGGATCCAGAGTTTGGAGATTTCCTATATCCTTGTTTATTAGATCCATGATAATACGTTCCATAGCTTTGCATATCAGACTCATCAGGCTAATGGGGCGATAGTTCCCAAGTTCTGTAGTCATTCCTCCTTTGTGGAGATGGATGACTGCAGCAGTGCATCATTTGATAGGGACAAAGCCTGAGGTGAGGCTGTGATTCAACAGGGCATACAGGTGAGGTGTCAGTTCACTCTGTAGTTCATGTAGAACACAGTCAGGGATAATGTCAGGTCCCATTGAAGCTGTATTCTTGGCCTTGGATAGTGCTGTTTTAACCTGTGCAGCAGTAATACTGGGTGCCTGGAAATTTACTGGTGTTGTGATTGGTCCTTTCGGAGGAGAAGAGAGGGGTAAAGTTGGCACTGAATCTGTCGGCCAGTATATTGGCAATATCTGTTGGCTCGGTATAGGAGGTACCATTGTGCAGTAGCCCAGAGCAAATCTGGGTATTGCCATGGAGATTCTTTGCATAACTATAGAAGGCTTTGTGGTTGTCTTTACTGTCTGCTGCAATTCTGTTTTCATGGCTAGCTTTAGAGGATTTTATGAGGGATCTCAACTTTTTGTTGAGGCTGATAAGGGAATTTTTCCAGTCTTGGGACTTCAACTTATTCCACATCACTTTACTCCTTTTGTTGTAGAGTTTGCTTATGGCAGGGTACCACTAAATTGGCTTCCTTTTTTTGGAGGAGAGCATCTTGGTTCTATTGTGTATGGTAAGATCCATGCATTTGTGTACGTGTTCGTACAGTGCATTGGTGTATGAGTTGACAGTCATGCAACTATTCTCCATTTGCATGGGTGCCGTGAAGTTAGTCACCTCTGTTTTTAGGAGCCCAAAGTTAGCTTTGAAGAAGTTTTTCATGGTGATTATCATTGGGGGGGGGGTGGGGGTGGGAGGGATGTGGATTTCCAAGGTGATTAGTTTGTGGTTGGATCTAACCATGGAGGAGCTGACAACTGGTGTAGAGCAACAGTTGCCCATGTTAGTAATGACCAGGTCAAGGATGTTGCTACTTCTAGTGGGGGTACAAACAAGGTGGTCCAGGGCATTGGAATTAATGAACTCCAGGAAACTTAGGGCAAGTGTATTGGTACACGAGTAGTTTTCCCAGTTAATAGAGGAGTAGTTGAAGTCACCTAGTATCAGAGTGTTAGGTTGGACCCTAATATTCTCCAGGGTGGTTAGGAATGTGGAGTGTGAGTATTGCGACATGGTTGGGAACCTATAGCAAGCTATGACATGAATTGCTGTCTTACCTAGTGTTAGGTGCACCTGAAGTATCTCTGATGCGTTATGTTGGGCTACCAGTCTGGAGGTGTGTGCATCCTTTATGAATATGGAAACACCACCACCTTTGGAGCTTCAGTCCAAGTTCTGGAGCCAAAAGGAGTGGAAAGTGCTATAGCTGGTAGTGTAGGGGTGCTTTCTGCTCCCTTGAACCAGGTCTCTGTTACAGTACAAATGTTGATGTTCTCCATTTTAAGGAGTGCTTTGAGCGAGTGCATTTTGAGATTTAGACTTCTGGCATTGAGCAGCATAACCATAACCACTAGATGACAAAAAACATCCACTCATCTATTTCCCAACAACCAACTTTATCCTTTACAAGGTCACAGGGACACCCTGTGTTAGTTATCTTATAATGGTACCCAGCAATATTGCTGCTCAGAGAGCATTTTATTTGGTGCTGGGTAGGATTGCTAGTTAGGTTAGCTGCAGATTACACCACATAAGCACCCTTCGGTCATCCAGTTACAAACACCTTCCATTCCTATTCTTTCAAGTACACATTAGGACTTGCAACCATAGATGAGCACTTTCCTGCTATCTCTGTATTTGGTTTGGTGAACATTGTTATCCTGAGGTAATATAACACTTGCCTTTTGTACACTGACAACCACTTAATTCTCAAACAGACAAATACAGTATGTGAGAGATGTAGTTACACATTGACAGTGGAGGCTAGATTCTCACATGCAGACACAAAAAGCATAAAACAGGTTGCCAGCAACTCATACACATTACTCACCACACCCACAAAAGACCACACATGCATAGATGCACATATATAGAGGTGCTCATATGTAACTTACCCAAACCTCAGAAACTCCTCATATACACAAACAAAACAATTCCCATCACAACACACAAAGCCAAATCTCATTGTGTCTAAACTACAAGCCCATAAGGCTAAACACTCCAGGATCCAATATTTCGGTAATAGGAGACTCCATTGTCAGACACACTGATGTCCCTCTTACCAGGTTGGCTAAGGGGAAGATTACAGTATAGTTAGTTGCCTGTCAGGAGGCAGGATTCACCAGATCATGCAAGCATTTAAATCATTTACCTCTAAGTACCAGTATGATTCAGTCATAGTCCATGTGGGTGTGAATACCTCCTTGGACTATGTGAAGAGATACATGACTGAGCTCTCAGAATACATGTCACAGGCAGGTATGAACCTAGCATTTAGCAACATTCTACCATCTCCAAAGATGATGCAACAATACTAGCAGAAAATGATCAACTTTAACAACTGGTCTTAACTACTGGTGTCATTCCAAAGGGGTCCAATATTTGTTAGCCTCAGAGGACATGATTGTAGGCTATGCTGATCTGCCAGGGATGGTCTTCACTTGTCACCTTTAGGCTTTCTGATAATGGCCAAAACATTATGCACTCCTATAGATCCTCCCTGGAAGCTTTCCTCAACCTGGAGAATGCTGTCTGTGCAGTTACTGAAACATGATTCAAATCCACAGAAATCACTTCAGCAGTACATGTCTACAAAGCGTTTCACATATTATGCCTACCCACTGAATATGAAAGAGCAAAAAGTGGAGGTATATCTACCTACATAAGGAATAAGCGCACATCAAGGCTGGTCAAACAATATGACATACTTGAGCTACTCCTTGCCCAACTAGCCATGGGAAAAAATCCATTACCATATTCCTTGCTAGCTACAGGTCCCTCTCAATGAACTAGGAAACCCATAAATTATACCTGAAGTTACTAGAATCAGTCACCATCCAGCTCAAAACCATACTGATTGGTGAGTTTACTGCTCCTCCATTAATTGAAAGGCATACATGACCACTGACATGCAGGCCCAAAGATTTCTTGACTTTGTAAATTCAAATGCCCTCAAACAGCTACTCTGCATTCCAACTAGGAGAAGAAATATCCTACATCTGGTACTCACAAATATGGGAGAGTGCTGCACTCCCCCCAGTGAGATGTCCCCACTGGTAAAATCAGATCACAAAGTGGTCTCCCTTGAAAATAAAGGTAAAACTAGACCCCCAACTAACCTTAAAATTTTAAAAATATCTCTAAGATAAATTACCCCTATTAAGGGACAGCATAGCAAGTTTTCAAGCTCCCACCAATCCAGAAAACATTATGCAGAGGTAAACACAAAAGCCCTGTATGACCATATAAACAACTGCATAGAAATGGCAGTAACAGACTGAAATAAACCAAGGTCAAACCGCAAAAACAAGCCGCCCTGATGTACCCCTGGTAATAATAGGTTTTACAACAAAAGAAAGAAAATCCTGTTGAGAAGTAAGACTGGATGTGCACAACAGACCCATAAATCCCTCATTAGTTTATACAAGCAAATCAGAGAACTAGTCAAATCTCATAAAGCAGACTTTCAAGAAAAAATAGCTTCCAAAGCTAAGGATAATGATAAGGCATTTTTCAGTTATTTCCACAATCTTAATGGCAACACTCAACAATGGGCAGACTTAGTTGTAGATGGCATCTTCTGTACTCATACAGAAGATATAGCAAATCTGCTGGCTGACATTTCAGCTCAAATTTTACTTGCTGGTCATCCCCAGTTCTCCCCCAAAACCTACCCTCCACCACTCCACTGTCAATTATCACCAAAGAACAGGTTGCCAATGCACTCTCTAAAGCAAAAAGCACAGCTTTAGTGGGGCTTGACAATATACCAAGTTGCCTCTTAAACAGCCTAAATCAGGCCTTATCAGGCCCATTAGGATCTCTTTTTAACCACAGCCTCTTGACGGGCTTTTTCCCTATAGGCTGGAGGACAGCAGCAGTAATCTCTCTGCTTAAAGGGGGACCATCTACTGACATGGGAATTTACAGACCCATAAGTTTGACTAGACTTATATGTTAGGCCATGGAAAGAATAACTGTAGACCTGACAAATGGCACAGGAGACCTCCAAACACTTGACCTGACCCAGTTCAGCTTTGTCAAGGGCAGTTCATGCCTACTCAATCTGATGAATTTCTTTGAGAAAGTCACTAAGGGCCATGGATGAGGGTAAAACTGTACATATCACCTACCTCGACCTGACAAAGGTATTTGACATAATTCTACACTCAGGTACTATACATAAACTCACAAAACTGGGTATAAATCCCTATGTCACCAGATAGATAGCCAGTTGGCACACAGATAGGATACATGTGGTTAAAGTGGGTGAAATCAGATCCAGCAAGAGGCAAGTTACTAGTAGTGTGCCACAGGCTCAGCACTGTGACCACTCCTATTTGGAATATACCTTTCTGAAGTCAAGGCTAATGTGAAAGCCCTCTAAAAGACAAAGTTTGCCGATGACTGCAAGTTGATGGCAATGACTGAATCCTCCAATTATGTAGATATCCTTCGAGAGGGTTTAGACCAGATAAATTATTGATGCCATTACCACGGCCTGAAATTAAATGCAAAAAAAAAAACTTATCATACCATTTGGGAAGTCAAATAGCCCTGCAAATTACAACATCAATAGCACCCCTTAGGGCAGACTCAGAAGTAAGATATCTAGATAAACACATAGACAGTAGCCTGAACTTTGATTGCCATGTATCCACAGTGGTGAGGCAATCCTTTTATGTAACACAACTTATAAGTAAAGGTTTAGGTTCATAGGTTGGTACTGGGCTATCTGCCCGAAGTCATATATTAGCCCAGCTACATTGTGCGGTATTCACCGCCTCTTTCACCAGGCTGAACAAGGAGAAGGTCATGGTGAGCTGCCTGTCGGGTGCTAGGATCTGCCTCATAACACAAGCACTCAGGTCACTCCAAGGCAAGTACAAATATGACTCAGTCATTGTCCATGCTGGTGTGAATGACCTGAGGTGTACCTCCCTGGACTACATGAAAAGAGACATAGAGGAGCTCTCTGAGCATGTAGCCCAGGCCAGTATGACCCTGACCTTGAGTAGCATCCTACCCTCACCAAGAATGATGCCACAATATGACAAGATGATCAATTTCAAAAATTGGCTTAAGTATTGGTGTCATTCAAAGGGGATCCAATGCCTGCCAGCCTGGGATGACATGCTCGACAAGCCACGATGCTTCTCTAGGGACGGCTTGCACCTGTCACCCCTGGGCTTTCGGATATTGGCAAAGGCTCTTGCTAGGTATCACAAGGGATAAGAAACTAAGAATAATGCTACTCAATGCCAGAAGTCTAAACCTCAAGGTGCACGCACTCGAAACTCTCCTTAGCATGGAGAACATCGATATCTGTGCAGTAACAGAAACCTGGTTCAAGGCTCCTGAGAGCACCCCAGCACTACCAGGTTATACCTCATACCATGCTTTTCGGCCTCAAAACCTGGACCGAACCACAAAAGGAGGGGGAGTATCAATATTCATCAAAGATACCCACACTTCCAGGTTGGTGGCACAGCACGAAGCATCAGAGACTATCCATGTGCAACTAACAGTGGGTAAAACTGCCTTTCAGTTTATAGCCTGCTACAGACCACCCTCCCAAACCCAGAAACCCCACTCAGCCTTCCTGAGAACACTGGAAAATATGAAGGTCTCTCCAAACACCATTATATTGGGCGACTTCAACTACCCAAACATAGACTGGGAGCATTACTCTAGCTCTAGCCCAAAGGTTCCTAGAATTTATAAACTCAAATGCTATGAAACAACTTGTTACCACTCCCACAACAGTGGAAAACATACTGGACCTGATCATCACCAACATGGGGACTCTATGCTCCAGACCAGAAGTGTATCCCTCACTGGTAAGATCAGACCATAAACTAATCTCACTGGATATTCACATCCCAACTCCACCCCCTGCCCTGAAAACCACAGTGAAAAACTTCTCTAAAGCAAGTTTCACACTCTTCAAAACCGAGGTGGAATCCTTCAAAGCCCCCGGGCCTGTGGAAAATACAGCCCAGACCGCAGAATCCTTTATAAACACATTCTATGAACACCTTCAGGAATGCATGGATCATGCAATCCCAAATAAAACCAAGACCCAATCCTCCAAAGGCAGACGTCCTGTCTAGTGGACCCCAGCCATAAACAAACTATACAATAGAAGGAGGAAGCTACTACATGATAGAGCAAAATCCCAAAAAGGGAAGACATCTCTGATCAGTATTAGCAAAAAACTACGGGCACTCATAAAATCGTCTAAGGCCACCTTTGAGAGAAAGATTGCACAGGACACTAAGGATAGTCACAAGGCTTTCTTTAGTTATGTTAGGAACCTGGGTGGGAATTCCCAGATATGCTCAGAATTAGTCCAAAATTACAAAAAATACACCGAAACCACAGACATTGCCAACATCCTAGCTGACAGGTTCAGTGCAAACTTCCCCCCCTCCCCACCAAAAGGGCAAATATCTATCCCAGCAGAGTGCTGCCCCCATGACATCTCAGATGCTCAGGTAAGAGCTGCCCTCTCCAAAGCAAAAAACACAGCATCAATGGGACCAGATGGTGTCCCGGGCTGTATCCTACATGAACTCCAAGAAGAGCTAAACCCAAACATAAAACTACTGTTCAAGCTCAGCCTTACTACAGGATATGTACCCAAAGAGTGGCGTACAGTAACAGTGGTCCCTCTCCACAAAGGTGGTGCTTCAACGGATCCTGAAAACTATCGCCCCATAAGCCTGACTAGCTTGGTCTGCAAAGCTATGGAAAGGATCATCATGGACCTCATAAATAATGATATTGGGGACCTACAGACACTGGATCCTACCCAGTTCGGCTTTGTTAAGGGCAGATCCTGCCTCTTAAACCTGGTTGATTTCTTTGAAACAGTCACCAAGGCCATTAACGAGGGGAAGGTGGTCCACACAGCCTACCTGGACCTCGCAAAAGCCTTCGATACAATACCCCACTCGGGCATTATAGATAAGCTCACCAGCTTAAATATAAACCCCTATGTCACTAGATGGGTTGCAAACTGGATCAAGGACAGAACCCACATGGTTAGAATTGCTGGAGCCATGTCAGACTCCAAACCAGTTACAAGTGGCATCCCACAAGGCTCAGTCCTGGGACCTCTCTTGTTCGGCATATATTTCTCGGAGGTACAGGCCAACATGGAAGGACTGTGGCTGACCAAGTTCACAGATGACTGCAAACTGGACGCCATAATCGACTCTCCAGCCCACACAAGCATCCTCCAAAAGGGCCTCATAGAAACAGACAACTGGTGCCAGAGCCATGGCCTCAAGCTAAATGCCAAAAAGTGTATAGTCATCCCCTTTGGCAAAAACAAAGTGCCCACAAATTGCCACATAGGTGGCAATCCATTAAGTACAGAAGAAGTAATTAGGGACCTGGGGACCCAAGTTGATAGCAATCTCTCATTTGACAACCACATGGCCAAAGTGGTTAGAAAAACATTTTATATAGCCCACCTAATCATGAAGGGATTCACATCTAGATCAGAGGAGGTCATCGTGCCTCTTTACTCATCCCTCATCAGACCCATAATTGAGTACAATGCCCCTTTTGGGATGTACCTTACCAGACACCTGCAGCAAATGGAAAGATCCCAAAAGTACCTCACCAAGATGATCAAAGGGCTCAAACTGATGCCATATGCTGCCCGGTTAAAGAAACTCCAGCTCTACTCAATGGCATACCGCCTGCTCAGAGGCGATCTGTGCCTGACGTATAAAGCCATGTCCAACCCGGAATTAATGGACATGCTGCACCTCAGAAAATCCAAATCCCATCGAGCTATGTGCTCGAGAGACTTGAACCTCAGCACTGAAATAAATAGGACATGCTGGAGGGACAGATTCATAACCCAGAGGCTCCCTTCACTCTGGAATAAAATCTCAGTCCAGGTTAGGCAGAGTCCCTCATTGACTCTCTTCAAGAGGAATCTTGATGAGTGGATGGGAGATCGTAGGTTTACCCCGGGTATCACTTCTGTGTCACTGTTAGACAGAGGCATAGTATACTAACCTCGAAAAAGGGCATAGCAAAATTAATTTAAAATTGGTGGCGAAAGCCAAACACACTCTGGCTAGGCTTTTAAATGCCCTAGGGCAGATAGCCTAGTAGGAACCTATGAACCTATGAACCTTTAGTAGTTCCCTAGACCCTTGTACTAGCAGCTAGTACCCTTGGCCCCTATCTAGTAGTGCTGTTGGTGTGATCCCCGGTGTGAACTTTCTGTTACCCATCCACTCATCAAGGTTCCTCTTGAAGAGTGATAGTGAGGGGCACTGTCTTATGTAGATCGGGACCCTGATCCATAGTAAGGGAAGTATCTGCGAAGGGAATCTATCCCTCCAGCATGTTCTATTCATTGTTGTGTTGAGGTTTATATCCCTGGAGCATGTAGCTCGAGTAGATTTGGTTTTGCTAAGATGGAGCATGTTCAACAATTCCGGATTGAACATGGCTCTGTACGTTAGACAGAGATCGCCTCTGAGAAAGTGATATGCAACAGAGAACAGTCTTAGCTTTTTCAATCATGCTGCATAGGGCAACTGTTTGAGGCCAGTAATCCTCTTGGTTAGGTACCTCTGTGGTCTCCCCAGCTGCTGGAGATGTCTAGCCAGGTACATTCCAATTGGTGCATTGTACTCAATAATGGGTCTGATGAGGGAAGAGTAGAGGGGCACCATTACATCCTTAGATCTTGATGCAAACCCTTTCATGATCAGATGGGTCACATAGAAGGATTTTCTAACCACTTTGGCAACATGGTTATCAAAGGAAAGCTGACTATCTACTTGGGTCCCTAGATCCCTTATTTCTTCTTCAGATTTCAGGGGATTACCTCCTATGTTGTAGTTTGTGGGTACTTTGTTTTTTCCAAAGGGGATTACTGCGCATTTTTTTGCATTTAGCTTGAGACCATGGCTTTGACACCATGCATCAGTCTCATTTAGGCCCTTCTGGAGGATCTCCATGCCGGCCGGAGACTCTATTATAGCACCCAGTTTGCAGTCGTCCACAAACTTAGTCAGCCACAGCCCTTCTTTGCCTGTACTTCTGAGAAGTATATGCCAAACAGGAGGGGCCCAAGGACAGAGCCCTGAGGCACACCACTCATTACTGGTCTGGATTCAGACATAGATCCCGCTAGTCTTACTTTATGGGATCTGTCTGAGAGCCAGTTTGTGATCCATCTTGTGACGTAAGGGTTTATGCCCAGGCTGGTGAGCTTATCAATAATACCTGAATGGGGAATGGTGTCAAATGCTTTAGCAAGGTCAAGGTAAGCCGTGTGTACCTCCTTTCCCTTATCTATAGCCTGAGTAACTGTCTCAAAGAAATCCACCAGGTTCAGGAGGCATGATTTGCTCTTGATGAAGTTGAACTGTGTGGGGTCCAGTGACTGGAGGTTCCCAATATCTCCATTTATGAGTTCCATAATGATTCACTCCATAGCCTTACAGATCAGACTGGTCAGGCTTATTGGTCGGTAGTTCCCAGGGTCAGTGTTGGCCCCACCCATGTGTAGCGGGACCACCATTGCCATGCGCCATTCTATGGGCACATATCCTGTGGAGAGGCTGAGACTGAACAGGGTATTAAGATGCGGGGTTAATTCCTTTTGGAGCTCGGGTATGACACAGTCTGGGACACCATCTGGTCCCATAGAGGCAGTGTTTTTAGCTTTAGATAGAGCCTTGTTAACCAATGACCAATTGGACTTACACAATCCCCTGGAATGGTAATAGGCCCTGTAGGTGGTGGTGGGGGGGGGGGATTTGTACTGAACCTGTCAGGCAAGATGCTGGCAATTTCAGAAGGGGTCAGTGTATTTTGTTCCATTTTGTACTAGCTCAGAACAGACCTGAGCATTGCCATTTAGGTTTTTGATGTAGCCATAGAAGGCCTTATGGTTATCCTTGGCATCCTTGGCAACCATTTTTTCAAAATTAGCTTTAGTTAACTTGATGAGGGCCGTCAATTTCTTACTAATGCTGATCAGGGATGATTTTTCTACTTGAGATTTGGCCTTTTTTGTATGTCTCCTCCTTTTATTGTAAAGTTTGCTTATGGCCAGGGTCCACCAGACTGGTTTCTTCTTGCTTGAGGAAGGAGTCTTGGTTTTATTTGGGATAGCATGGTCCATGCAATCCTGAAAATGCATATAGAGTGCCTTGGGTGCAGGATTCCGCATCCTGGATATCATTATCCTTCTGCAAGGGAATAGTGAAGCTTTCCACTTCGGATGCAAGTAGTTTGAAGTTTGCTTTGGAAAGGTTTTTGACTATGGTTTCTTTGACTGGGGGAGGTGGAGGGGTGAGGATGTCCAGGGTTATCAGTTTGTAGTCGGATCTGACCAAGGAGGGAGTGATAACGGGTGTGGTACAATGGGCGCCCATATTTGTGATGATTAAATCCAATATGTTGCCCCCCCCCTCTAGTGGGGGAAAATATTAGTTGTTCAAGGGCATTTGAATTTATAAATTCTATGAATCGCTGAGCATCCAGATCCAAGCAAATTATAGTCCAGCTGTACTCAGCACTCATGAGACCATTAATCAAGTACAATGTGCTATTTGGCATGTACTTGACTAGGCACGTACACCAACTGAAGTGACCGCAAAGGTTTCTCACAAAGAAAATATAGGGTATAAACAACATGAACTATTCAGATTGACTCAAAGCCCTATTCTTTTACTCTGTCTCTTACCGACTGATAAGGGGCGACCTATGCCTGACCTTCAAGACACATGGAAATCCAGCCATGATGGAACTGTTACACATCTGCAAGTCAAGCAGCATCAGGGTCACCCAATCCAGAGATCTAAACTTAGTCAGTATCTCAAATGAAACATGCTGGAAAGACAGATATGTGTCTCATTGAGTGTCCCTTCTTTAGGACAGGCTTCCTATTCACATTAAGTAGAGCCCTTCCCTGGCCTTCTTCAAATACAGTTTGGATTAATGGATGGAAAATCACAAATTCACATCTGGAGTAGTGCCTATGTCCCTTATGGACAGGGACAATCTGTAAGATACTCAGTGCACAGGCTCAGATCCATGCAATCATCTTGCCCCTAGGGGCCATATATTGGATAAAATTGGGTTATATTGGCTAAGCTTGTAAGTGCTCTTTAGTTAATAGTCTAATAATCTCCTATGAACAGTGGTCTATTCCACCAATCAGTGGGTTCAAGGCTTTAAAGCACATTTTGGACATAATGCTGTTCTATCTTAGAATTTACTCACTCACTGCTTGCAAACCTACTGTATTTGTTTGAATTATTGGAGGAAACCAGTCCACCTGGAGAAAATCCATGTAGACTCTACAGATAAACTACCAGGTAAATGAAATGGAGATCCTTTTGCTATAAGATGGCAACAACCATGTGCATCAATTATAGATCAGAATTATTGTATTTGCTTGTCAAAAAAGCATCTTTAAAGATGCAAAGCTAAATCTCTCATCTTTAAAATAACTCATCTATGTTCTGCAATTGTTACTCTGGTGTAGGATCATTAGTTAAGATATCATGAAGATGAATGTTGTCGTGTGGCAAACATTGTTATCAACTTTCAGTAATTCTGAAATATAGTAGATGCAGATAGCTCTCAGAGTTATATAATTATAGTGCTTAGGTGACCCCAGGAATGATTATCTCCCTGAAGGGTAGGCACAGTCCAAACGGGAGTAGACCTCAGACTTAGTCAATGAATACAGGATTGGGGTGGGGAAATAAGAAAAGGTCATAATAAATGCCCTTATCAGAAGAAACAGCAGAAGCAGTTGCAGGCACCCCCTTCCCATAATGCCTTTAAGATCCATGCCAGCCCTAGTTCACAAAGAGAAGTCTTGGAAAGAAGGAGGAACAGGTAGATCTGGTGATGAATGGGTCACTGAGATGGCCAAAAGCTAAAAAGCACAGGAAAAGGTTGGGAAAAGAGGTATAATATAGTATTCCTCCATGAGTATTTGTGACTATTTCAAAGACTGAACTGATCTAGAAATATGACTTAGCAAGCGTTGCTTATATGTAATTGAAAAACTCTCAAATCTCTCGACAACAGTTCAAATAGTTCTTCCACTCAAGCTATAGGATAATATTTCTAAAAAAAAACTTGATCAAATTTTAATCTACAACATCCACTCTATCTACAATTTCCATCAGGTATCAGTACAGGTACCCAAGAATAGCTGATGCAGAATATATAACAGTAATTGTTTTATATTTTAATAGTATATTTATTGCTTATCTTATCATTGTATGCATAGCCCAAGAAAATGAGTTGGTTGTGAAAAATCTAGCATTGGCATGTACTGGAACATGACTAACAGATGTAACTTTTAAACACTTATTTAAATACAGTTTCATGTTAAATAAGCACTTTCTAGAGGGACTTACTTTCAAAATGCATGTGTATTATAGTGCACCTAAGTTCAAATGGATTTTGTTTACCAATTTCTTCCAGCAAATCTGAGACAGTATTTTTAAATAATAATAATGGTTTATTTTGTAACTCATAAACAGCTTTCCCATTAGCATGTCACACAGTTCAGAGCAAGAACAGTTATATTTTTCTATTTGCTTTTCCCCTTATGCCTTGCAAATCATTGTCATCTTTATCAGACTTGAGGCTTTTAATCCCCCAGGGGCAAGGAGTCTTTCCATCTTTCTATTTGACGTCCTAGGGTAAGAGATTGAGGGACAAGGAAGACTTAGCACAATCTTTGGACTCAAGTATTTCATGTATACCTATGCATCACTGTGTTCTTAAAGTATTTAGATCATAATCTGCAGATATCCTTGTGATGTCCCCTCTCTGGGCCAGTAATCAAGGAGTCTGAATCCTCACCACTAACACTGGAAAGGATGTTCACTTGGAACAAAAATAGATATACATGGTATTTCCAGATGCAGCTCTCTGCATCAAGCACATTTCCCTTAAGAGCACACATGGAACACACTCAGTCCAGGGTCTAGGTTTCTTTCTCTCTCTCTCTCTCTCTCTCTCTCTCTCCATGTTCCCAGTAAGACTCCCTACTGGCACATCTGTAGTGTTGAGTCCCCAGCCAAGTGTCCAAGCCAAGTCCTCCACCACTCTCTCTATGAAACCAGTGCTCTGTGTCCCTGCTCCAAGCAGCTGACACACACATACTCTTTGAGATTTGATTTACAAGTACACACACACACACACACCTGGGAAAGGTTGGCACAGATTTAATAGCTATGTCCCCTTCTGCCCAGACTATAAGGTAGTTACACTGCCACCAGTCACTCTAAAGCCAGCTACTCCAAAGCTCTTACAAGGTTATCCAATTATACTGAGTCAGAGTAATATTAATATAAATGATAGTGTTTGACCAATGCAGTAAGGACTTCTGGAGTGGCCAAAGAGTATAAATGATAGTGTTTGACCAATCCAGTAAGACCTTCTGGAGTGCCCACAGAGTCACTAAATAGATATAAGTACTCTCAGAGTTTAATATATTCTTTAAAAGACCAGCCACAATGAAACGTTTAAATATATTTAGTAATAAATAATAAATGAACATGAAAATATGGAATATCTATCTACAATATCACAGGAAATATTAAATTAACACAGATGAATTGATTCTCACAAATACAGAAAAACAGTATTAAACTAATCTCATTATATTTTCTTGACTGATCTAAAGAATTACTATTCTCTGGTCACTTATTAGATCAAGGCAAGATGAAGTAGGTGAGGGGGTCCTTCTTTATCAGTTTCCAAACACAGACTGCTCTGAGACTTCAGTCTCATCTAGTATTAAAATATCAATTTTGTCCTGCATTACAGAATGACATCACATACATCTGGTCATATGACTTTGGTCCCCATACTACCGCCCCTTTACTAGAAACTGCAAGGATTTAGTACATATGTGTCAATAACACACACACACACACACACACACACACACACACACACACACACACACACACAATTCATTTCAACACTTCCACCCTTCCTGGGTAGCAATTAGTTCCCTGCTGGAAACAATACAGCTGGATTCCTAGTCCTTATTTTCCCAGACATTTTGTCTCTGTCTGCAGTCAGAGATATAAGATACAATCTTTATGGCCTAAATTAAGTAATTTAATTTCAAATTATTTTTCAAAGGTAGCTGGAGCTAAGCTAAACCTCCTCAATCCAGTATCATTTGTTACAATATTAATTTCAAAAGTTATAATACAGTCTAACATACAGATGTATTTCTTTGCTGTTCAGCAGGACACACTCTTTGTACAGTTTAACACAAGCAGCTTTACAAATACATTTTTCAACACAAGCATCTGTACCAAACAGTTTGATATACAAATGACATATACTTCTTTACAAAACTCCAGCTAGCTATGCTGGCATATGTTACACATCTGCTGCCTTACTTTTCCTGGCATAGCTGGCAATACCTCACATTGTCACAATCCTGTTGACGGAAAGGAAGTATTTTCCACAAATAGATGCATGGAAGAATACAGCATTAGTCAGTGCAATCATCAGCAGTATATAAGTCTACATCTGAGTCAATGATGCAAAGATTCAAGATTCAAAGAAACTTTATTGTCATTTAGGAAACACAAGTGCTACCTAAATGAAATTTCAAGTGTCAGCTCTTTTACAGGAGAAAACAAGCTCAAAAAGATAGACATGATAGGTATTAAAGAATAAACAATAACTATAGTACAAAAGTAAATATCTAGGTAGCTAAAGAACATGTTTGTGCACTATCTATATACACTGGACAACACTGACTATTAGATGATTAACACATGAAAAGAAAAGTACACTATACACTGAGGTGACAATGGGTGATATTGCACATAAGGAAGTGATTGGAATTGCACTTGAATGAGAATATATTAATTTTAGTATGCAATAAATAAATAGAAGTACTGTATGGAAAAAAAAATGAATGAGAGTGTAACAATCTATTATAGTTTTGATACATCCAGATTTACGTCTGCATTAATGAGTCTTATTGCAGTTGGATAAAAACTGTTCATGAATCTGGAGGTCCTGCAGCAGATACTCTGTAACCTTCTACCAGAAGTAAGTTTAGTGAACCAACCACACGCTGGATGGGAAGTGTCACTCAATACTTTGTGGGACCTCTTTTTACATCTCATTTCAAAGAGGTCCTGTAAGGTAGGAAGACTAGTGGCCACAATCTTTTCTGCTGTTCTTATTATTCTTTGCAGCTTCTTCCTTTTGGCCATTGTGCTTTTAATGAACCATAGAGTGCAGTTGCTTGTGATAATGCTCTCAATGGCTCCTTTGTAGAAGGCAATTAGAGCATCCATAGAGAGCTTTGCTTTTCTCAGCCTTCTTAGGACGTGTAGTCGCTGGTGGGCTTTTATAATTAGCTGGCATGTGTTTGTACTCCAAGAAAGATATATGCATACCCAGGAACTTAGTAGTCTGAACTCTGTCCACTACTTCACCGTTGATCTTCAGGGGCAGGTGGATGGCAGAGCTCTTTCTGAAGTCAATAAGGATTTATTTTGTTTTATTGATGTTCAGGTCCAAATTGTTATTATTGCACCATTCAATCAGGGAGCTGACCTCCTTCCCATACCCACTCTCATCTTCACCACTTATGAGTCCCACCACTGTGGTGTCATCTGCAAATTTGATGATGTGGTTGTTACTAGCTTTTGCAGAGCAGTCATGGGTAAGGATTGTGAACAATAGAAGACTCAGCACACAACCCTGGGGTACTCCAGTGTTGATTATAATGCTCCCTGAAGTGTTGTTACCAGCACAGGTCCTTTGTGGTCTTCCAGTCAGGAAATCGAGGCTCCAGTTGCACAGCCCTTTGTTTATGCCAAGGTTGATTAGCTTTGCTATAAGTTGCACTGGAATCACCGTATCAAATGCCAAGCTGAAATCTATGAACAACAGCCTGACATACTTGTTCTTCTCTTCAAGATGCTCCAATGTGAGGTGAAGTGCCACCGAAATGGCATCAGCAGTTGATCTGTTTGCCTGGTAGGCAAACTGCAGTGGGTCAAAGGATTGGGGTAGTACTGTAGTCAAATGCCTTTTAATCAGTCTTTCAAAGCATTTAATTACATTTGATGTAAGGACCACTGGTCTGTAATCAGTTAGGCAGGTGGGGTTTGCTTCTTTGGGCAGAGGGATTATGTTGGTAACTTTAAAGCATGCTGGTACTTTTTCCTGGACAAGCGAGGTATTAAAGATGTCCATCAGGACTATGCTGAGTTGGTCTGCACAACCTTTCAATACTTTCCCCAGAATGTTATCAGGGCCAACAGCCTTCCTGGGGGTTTACTTTTTTCAGCTGGTTCCTTACATCCACAGCACTGAAGTTTTCTCCTTTTGTTCATTGAGAAGCTTAACAGCTTCCAGGTTTTTCTCTTCAAACCTGCCATAAAATGTGTTTAGATTGCCCAGAAATTCAGTGCTATAATTCGCACTGAGCTAACTTGGCCTTGTAGTCAGTTAGCTGCTCCTTGTATCTTCTTTCTGTACTCCCTCTTGGCCTTCTTGATACCCTTTTTTAGATTAGCTCTTGCCACACTTAGACCCTTCTTATCCTTTGCCTTGAAAGCAGGGTTTTTTGCTCTCAGCAATTCATGCACCTTGTTGTTTAGCTATTTTTTTTTATTGGCTCTTACTTTTATATTTTTGTTGTTTGTTACATCCTCGACGCATTTGGATATATATAAGCCATAGTTGTCTTAGTATATTCATCTGTGTTCACCAGATTGTTCACCATGGCTGCCTCCCTGAAGACATCCCAGTTTGTGGTTTCAAAGCAGTCCCTGAGACTTTCCATGGCTCCTTCATGCCAGACCTTAATTCGTTTCGTAGCGGGCTTATCCCTTATTAAGAGAGGTTTGTAAGCTGGTATTAGTTTTATGGAGATGTGATCAGAGCCACCCAGATTTGGTTGTTGTGCAGCTCTGTAGGTCTCTTTTATGTCAGTGTAAGCCTTGTCTAGAGTATTTGTTCCCCTTGTGGGGGAATCCACAATTTGGTAGTAATTGGGTAGCACCTCCCTGAGATCTGCTTTGTTGAAGTTACCAGCTATCATAAATGCACAGTCAGAATTCTTGCATTGCAGTTCACATATAGTATTATGTAATATATTCAGCGCATCAGTGATCTTAGCAGTCGGTGGTACATATAGAGCTGCTACATAGACACCATTTAGTTCTCTGGGCACAAAAAAAGATCTGCATTTCCATATCAGAAATTCCACATTTAA
Source organism: Protopterus annectens (assembly GCF_019279795.1). Lineage (NCBI taxonomy): Eukaryota > Metazoa > Chordata > Ceratodontiformes > Protopteridae > Protopterus > Protopterus annectens. The sequence continues at coordinate 506,600,245 of NC_056740.1, read as the reverse complement.
AGAGTAATGTTCATTCATAATGTTACAGTTTTTGTACCAGCTATCATTCACAAAATTGAACACTCTGCCTCCCTTAGCTTTTTCACACAGAGCTAGGTTCATATCAGCTCTGAACAAAGTGAAACTATCAGGGCTTACAGCACTGTCACTTGTTTGTCTTTTCCCGGTTAGGGGGTGCCACAGTGGAACTCCAGTCCACTAATGATTGGCAGTAGATTTTTACGGTGCCAAGTTGCCAGCCTGACAGCCTTCAACGAAGGCATGCCCATTCACACATGTCTTTCGAACACCACTCGACTGCGGGGAGGACATGCAGACTCCACACAGAAGGCACTCCAGCTGAGAATCAAACAGAAGAACCTCTTGCTGTGAGGCAACAATGTTACCGCTGCACCACCGCGGCTTAACACTGTCACTAATCCTGTTAATTAACCAAGTCTCTGTAAAGATTAACAGACAGGAATTTCTCACCTTGTTTGTGGTGTTGAGCTCTAGCCTGAGAAAGTCCATCTTGTTGTCTAATGAGCATACATTTGCTAACAGAATTGAGGGCAGTGCAGGCCTTTGAGGGTTTGTTTTCAATTTGGCAGCAATTCCTGCTCTGCAGCTTGTTTTCCCGGTTATGTTACATCTCTTCCTTTTGGGTCTCATCCTGATTGTTCCAGAACCTTCCATTCCATGATTTAGGTACTTTGAAGCTTGTTTTGTTACAATCTTGAGTTTGATCAGTTTTCTGAGTGTTATAGGCCCCAGATGTTCCATAGTAAGCAGGGAATCCAGCCAGAAGGATGGCACAATCAAATACTTGATTTCCAGAAGTTTCTTTCTGTTACTGTAATATCATTTAAATGACTGGAAAATGATTTTCTCAAGTTTTTTTTTTTTGCCAGACAAATAAGACAGATTAAGCAATCCTGTATCATGAGCCTAACACAGACGCAGCCTCCCTGGCGCCACCATTTTTTTTCACTGTTCACGGACCAGGAAAGTAACTTGCAAATGCTGATACTGTAAATACTACATCCTTCTCAGAAATGTATACAGACCTGGAAATATTTCATTAAGTATCAATGTTAGATGTCATGAACACTAGGTCAGTGCATATGAATTGCTGACTTCCATAGGTGCAGCTTTGCTAGAATTTCAGTGACATGGCTGGAAAGGATGGGATAAGGTATGTGAGCAAAATATTTCTGTTGTACCACTCCAGGAGACTTGCTTAATGTAACATTGCATGGATCATGATGTGGAAAAAGAAATGAAGATGTGAGATAAAGGTCAAACAAATAGCAACTCACCACTAGACATGCTTTTACACAGTGAGAATGGTATGAAAAACATAATTAAAACTGCATATATACTATGCCAGTCTACTTTTGGAAAAAGTGCTTCTGGTTTTGAAAGTTGCTCATTTAACTTGCATGGTTGTATGTAGCAGAATTCTGGCTTTCACATGAAGGAATGAAAACAAAAAAATGTTTTTGTAAACAAGTAATCTCAAAATGTTTGCATCTGATAAGTGATATTTTTACAACAGTGTGGAATTTGCAAATATTATAAAAAGAAGGGGAGTTTGCCATATAACTTCTGTGTCATTTAAAGGAATGGATGTAGGAAATGAAAGGTGTGACTGGGGGAAAAGTACTGTCACTGTTCTTTTTCAGGTAGATAATTATAGGTTCAATGGGTGGGTGCACACAGGTATGCCTTGATGGGATGAATTTAAATGAGACTGAGAAGTTTATCCTGCAGGCATGTGAGGCCTTCAGATATCACATATCACAGTATAATTGATTAGATCCATAGTTAAGTGTTTCTCGGACCTGTGCATGTTCTTACTTTTGGTACCTACTCAACTCTACGTTGAGGAGCACAGTAACAAAAAAAATCTCTGTCCAGGTTGATGATCAAAAATTAAAAAAACAAGTTCTTCTTTAAAGTGTAGCAAACCACTTGCTACAAATGTAGTTAAGTGGCTTGCTATAGCATGCCTGGTACTTCATTTCTAACTGCAAATGCTGGATCAGTATTCATTTCTGAATACTAGTAGTGCACTATACTACACATGGAGTTCTGAATATCTTCAGTCCTGGCCATAAATGCAGTATTGGCATTCAGAAACTGAATTCTGATACTGCTGATTACACCTCCGACACCTTGCACCTGAGGTGGCTGTTCCCATTGTCCCTCTCTAGATAGACCCCTATAGTTAAAATTAATTTTTATCAAGGCCGAGTGTCCAGGACACTGGACATCTTCAACGCAAAGGGTTTCAGTTAGCAGGCAGTTGTTTAGTATTGCATATGCCTGACAAAGGTCTTTTGCAAATATGTGATAAGGACAAAAAGAAATGACTGAGTTGCTTTAGTCTTTGAATATGAAATAAGCTTTTAAGTCATTCTTTTTCATGGGAGTGTTTATTACATTTCCAGTTGCCTTAGATAGCATATGAGTAGAGTTAGGAACAGCATGTGTATTCCAAATGTGGTCTGAAAAAGGATGTATATAAAAGGCCAATTACCACCCAAGCACTGCTGTTGACATCTTGGAAGATCAGATGATCAATAGTGGCATTAAATAAAATATCATCATGTAAAAGAACTCCAATATATTTTACTAATTTGTTGACTTTCAGTTGTTGCCCATTTATAGTACATTGTGCTAGTGGCAGGTACTTAACTACAGAAAGTTGCATTTTCTGACACTAAACGTAAAGGTAATGTCTGCCGCACCATTCATGTGCATTAAATGCCATTTGAATGGTGGTAGTGTTAGTGGGGTAATGGATAATGCACCCGATTTTGCAGTCATCTGTATATTTGGTGATTTTAGGGCAGGTCATGCCTGCCCAACCTGGATGACTTCTTTGAGAAGGTAAACAAAGCAATAAATGAAGGCAAAATAGTCTACACTTCCTACCTTGACCTGACTAAGGTATATGAAACAATACTCCACTCAGACATTGTTGATAAACTCAAGAGGTTAGATATAAATACTTATGTCAACTGGTGGATAGCCAGCTTGCTCACAAACAGGACCCAGGTAGTTAGAATTGAGGAGTGCACCTCTACAAAGAGGACAGTCACAAGTGGACTCCCTCAGAGATCAGTACTGGGGCCACTCCTTTTTGGCATTTACTTCTCTGAAGTTGAGGCCAATGTCAAGGGCCTCTGGCAGACCAAGTTTGCAGACAATTGCAAACTAGGAGCAGTCATAGAATCCCCTACTGACATTAATTCCAGGTAGGTCTGACACAGGCAAATAACTTGTGTCAGGGCCATGCCCTAAAACGGGAATGCTAAGAAATGCATAACAGTATCCTTTGGGCATCATCTACCCCTGGTAACTATCATATTTACAACACAACCCTAAGAGTCAACCCAGTAGTCAGGGACTTTTAGACACAGACAGACAGTAATCTAGCCTATGACCATCACATATCTACATCATTGAGGAAATCATTGTATGCTGTGCAACCTATAAAGAAAGATATGACATCTAGGTCCATGGAGGAAATTGTTCTATTATGTTCCACATCCATCAGACATATCGTTCAGTACAATGTCCCCTTTGGTATGTACCTAACTAGGCACATTTGACAACTGGAGCATCCACAGAGCTTTGTCACTAATACAGGGTGTCAGTAACAAGTCCTATGCAGAGTACCTCAAAGCTGTATGACCAGACAATGAACCAAAACCAAAAACAGCAAACCTATACAACTGCCACAGGAAAAAAGCCATGAAAATATAATAAAACTCACTTTATTCTCTAGTGCCTTGGCAAAAACCTGCCTTCAATGAGTATTCTGTCTCCTACAGGCTGTTGAGGGGAGATTTATGCCTTGCATGCAAGGCATCACTGCACACCACCCTGATGGACCTCCTGCATACCTGCAAAACAAGCAGCATTAAAATGACCCAATCTAAAGACTTAAACTTTCCATGTGACATAAATAGGAGAGATGGATATGTGTCTCAGAGACTACCCGTTCTCTGGAACAGGCTCTCCATCTATGAAACAGAGTTCCTACCTAACCTAGCAGCAGAACAACCCAGCAGAAAAATGAAGAATCCACAACCAGCCACAGTATAAAGTTTAATATAAAACAGCACTCAAAACACTCTGGCACCTCGGCACACAGCCCTCCAGGAGTAAGACAGATGCACAAATACAAAGCATCTTATATAATCACATAAATTAGCACTCAATTACTTAACAATTGCTTCCAATTAATTTCCAAATTCAAGCCTAAAGGCATCATAGGTTCATAGGTTGGTACTAGGCTATTGGCCCTAGGGCTTATACAAGCCTAGCCATAACAATTCTCTTGCTATTTATTCCCACAGTATTTACTTCCCTGGACCCCTGTCTAGCAGGGCAACTGATGTGATCCCTGGGGTGAATTCCCTAATTCCCATCCAGTCATCAAAGTTCCTTTTGAAGAGGTCCAAAGAGGCACTCTGCTTGATATGTGTGGGCAGTCTATTCCAGAGTCTGGGGAGTCTCTTGTTCAGGAACCTATCCCTCCAGCATGTTTTGTTCATTGTGATGACAAGGGTTAGATCCCTGGAGTGTGTGTCTCTGAGTGATTGGGATTTCTTTAAGTGTAGCATGTCCAGCAGCTCTGGGTTTGACATGGCCTTATATGTTAAGCAGTGATCGCCACTGAATAGATGATATGCGTCAGAGGATAGGTGGAGTTTTTTTTAGACGGTCAGCATAGGGCATCTGCTTTAGGCCTGTGATTCTTTTAGTGAGGTATTTCTGCAGCCTTTCCAGTTGTTGCAGATGTCTTGAGAGGTACATACCAAATGGGGCATTGTATTCTATACTGGGTCTAATGAGGGATGAGTACAGTGGGACAATGACCTCCTTTTTTTCTGGATGAAAAGCTCTTAGTGATGAGGTGTATCACACAGAATTTCCTGACTGTTGTGGCGATGTGGTTAGCGAAGGTGAGACCACTGTCCACCTGTGTACCTAAGTCTCTTATCACACTTTCGGTGTTTAGTGTACTGCCACCTATGTGGTAATTCATGGGTACATGATTTTTCCCAAAGGGGATAACTATACATTTCTTGGCATTGAGCTTGAGCCCATGGCTCTGGCACCAAGCATCTGTTTCTGTAAAGCCCTTTTATAGAATATCCACATCATTTGGGGAATCAATAATGGCTCCCAGTTTGCAGTCATCTGCAAACTTTGTTAGCCAGAGTCCCTTAGTGTTGGCCTGTACTTCAGAGAAGTAGATGCCAAACAAGGGAGGTCCCAGGACTGAATCCTGAGGTACTCCACTTGTCACTTGTCTGGAGCTGGATTTGGAGTCAGCTACTTTTACAGTATGGGTTCTGTCAGTAAGCCAGTTGGCAATGCATTGAGTGACGTAGGGATTAATACCCAGCTTAGTAAGTTTGTCTATGATTCCAGAGTAGGGAATGGTGTCGAAGACCTTAGCGAGGTCCAGATATGCTGTGTGGACCACCTTACCCTTGTCCATGGCTGTAGAGACTGATTCAAAGAAGTCAATCAGGTTCAGGAGACAACAGTGTATCAAACTAACTTGCTGATGGCCCTTTTTGAATTGGAATATCTATATAAGCATATGTTTGTGTGTGACCATGTTATTGGTTACTATAGAAATATAGATCATTTAATTTTCATATATAAAGGTGGCAAAAGTAGTATTGGGAGTTTCCGCCAAGATTTAGAGAATAATACATATGGTTTAGGCTTTGATGGATTACAATTTGGTTGTTGTTGTTATCTTTTGGCTTTTCCCTGTTAGGGGTTGCCACAGCGGAACTCCGGTCCGCTAATGATTGGCAGTAGATTTTTACGAATGCCGAGGTGCCAGCACGATGTCCAACCTTCAATGAAGGCACGCCCATTTATGCATGTCTTTTGAACGCCACCCAAACGCGGGGAGGACATGCAGACTCCACAAAGAAGGCACTCCCCGTACTCCAGCTGAGAATCAAATGGGAGAACCTCTTGCTGTGAGGCAACAATACTACTGCTGCACCACCGCGGTTGTCTTTGATGGATTACAATATGGTAAACAAGTTAATTTCTTGGACTTGGTTTTGGAAGGCTTGGATAGTGGAGAAATTAGGACTAAATGTTCATAGGAAAGTTTTGAACAGTAATCATTTTTTTTACATGGGGGTAGCTTTCATCCAAAACACCTTTTAGAATCATTACCTTATGGGGAGTGTGGAGTCTGCATGTCCTCCCTGTGAGCTCCGGTTTCCTCCCACATCCCAAAGACATGCAGTAGGTGGAGTGGGCACTCTAAATTGGCCCTAGGTGTGAGTGCATTCATGTGTGTGTGTGCCTTCTGTGGAAGGTTGGGCGCCAGGCTGGTAACTCGACACCGTAAAAACTCCACTGCCAATCATGAGTGGACAGATGATCTGCACTGGTGACCCCTAACTGGGAAAAAGCCGAAAGAAGAAAGAACCTTATGGGGAGTTTTTTCTTATCCATAGAATTCGTAATAATCAAGATGATGTGGTGGAATGTAAGAAAGCTTTTAGCATGTTTATAAATAGAGGTTATGAGTATAATGTGGTTAAGAAATCCTTATGCAGAGTAGTTTCACAGAGATTTGGTGATGTTTTACTCAGAGGTCTATTCTAGAAGTACTGATACCAACAGAATAGCCAGTAATAGAAATGTTAATAATATGGGTAAAAAGTGTACTTTGTATCTACTTATAATAGTTTCAGTAGTGAAATAGGTACAATTTTGAAAAAAAATTTGTGAATTTTTAATGACAGATGGTGAACTTATTAATATTATTGATCACCATCCTTCTATCTCCTATAAGCGTGGTAAAAATTTAAGAGACTTTTTTACCTCTAGTCTTTTTATTTCCCTTGATGATATTGTCTTTCAGCTTTTCCTGGTCAGGGGTCGCCACAGCAGAACTCCGGTCTGCTAATGATTGGAAGTAGATTTTCATGAATGGTGAGGTGCCAGCTCAACGTTCAACCTTTAACGAAAGCACACACATTTACGCATGTCTTTCAAACGCCCACCCAACCTTGGGGAGGACATGCAGACTCCACACAGAAGGCACTCCTCCGTACTCCAGCCGAGAATCGAACAGAAGAACCTCTTGCAGTGAGGCAACAATGTTACCACTGCACCACCATGGAACTTATATAGTTCATAAAAATCCTTCTTTACTGGGCACATTTTCCTGTGGTGAATGTAGTGTATGTTCCTATGTGGTCTCTAGTTTTGGTAAAATAAATGGTGTCTGTTTTTCTCCAGTTGGTAGATTTTCTTGTGACACTGAGAGCATTGTATATGCCTTGAGATGTCCCTGTAATTTGTACTATATAGGGGAGAGTAAAATTTAATTTAGAAAAAGACTTCAGTAGCATATTAGGAACATAAAAAAGAATGGAATTGAAAGAAATATTGCTATGCATTTTAAGGAAAACCACAACAGTGATTTTTCTTTGTTACAGGGTTGTGTTTTGGAACAAATACATATGCAGTTTGTTGAAATGTGTACTATTAAAGAGAAACTACTTTATAAGGAATCTATCTACATTTTAAAGTTTGATACACTGTTGCCTTTAGGCTTGAATTTGGAAATTAATTGGAAGCAATTGTTAAGTAACTAAGTATTAATTTATGTGATTATATAAGATGCTTTGTATTTGTTCATCTGTATTGCTCCTGGAAGGTTGTGTGCTGAGGCGCCAGAGTGCTTTGAGTGCTGTTTTATATTAAACTTTATACTGTGGCTGGTTGTGGATTCTTCCTAACTATCCTAATTCATGTGTAACTTGGATAGTTGTATGGGGAACAGGAAATTCATCCCAGATTTGGCACCTCTGTCTCTAATAGACACAGGCAGACTGCAACTGGTTCATCTCCCAGGCGCCTGCTTATAGGTTCATAGGTTCGAGGGTGTGCACTAGGCTAATGGCCCTGGAGCCTCTACAAGCCTAGCCCATAGGATTACCCTGGCATTGTGCCACACGACCTTAGTCTCCAGTGCCTTTGTTAAGAAGAGCCACTGGAGTGATCCCCATGGTGAATTTTCTATTTCCCATCCACTCATCTAGATTTTTCTTGAAGAGGGCCAGTGAGGTGCTCTGTTTGACATATGGGAAGTCTTTTCCATACCATGGGCAGTCTCTGGGTTATGAACCTGTCCCTCCAGCATGTTCTGTTGATTGTGGTAATGAAGTTGGGGTCCCTGGAGCATGTGGTGTGAAAGGATTGGGATTTCATTAGATGTAGCATTTCTAACAGAGCTGAGTCAGACATGGCTTTGTAAGTCATGTTGATGCCACAAGTTAATTTCTCAAAACATCTGACAATGTCCACTGCATCTCAACTCAGAAGTATCCTTACCACTTTTAAAAAGTCTCATCAACTGGATGTGCAGCCACAAAATCTCTCCCTGGGTCTATTCTGTGTCGTCTTCCCAGAAGCAAAAGAAGAGTCTTGAATAAGGGTTATTGACAAAGCTCAAACTTCCTTTGTGGACTAAAGGCCTAGTATCTGGCTATGAAGTCAGATAGGCTACAGATAAATCACACAAAATATGTACAGATTTACTGCCATGAATATTTTTTACACAAATTTTACTGTCAAAATTAAAACACAGTGAATGTGCATGTCATAAAAGATGACTGTTAAATTATGCAACAGCTGAGAAATTGTGAAAGACCCAAGTACTGGAACATAGGACAGCCTTGTTCATAGGTTCATAGGTAGGTACAAGGCTATCGGCCCAAGGACCTAAGTAAGCCTAGCCAACCAGATTCCCTGGCTTACATCACCCAAGAAAGTTAATTTCCTGTGCCCCTGTCGAGCAGAGCCACAGAAGTGATCCCCGGGGTGTATTTCCTATTCCCCATCCACTCATCAAGATTTTTCTTGAAGAGTGCTAACGAGGAACTTTGCTTGATAGATGGGTAGCTTGTTCCAGAGTACAGAGAGTCTCTGGGACAGAAATCTATCCCTCTAGCATGTCCTGTTTATTGTGGTGACAAGGTTTAGGTCCTTACAGCATGTAGCTCGGAGGGATTGGGATTTCTTTAGGTGTAGCATGTCCAACAGCTCTGGGTTTAACATAGCCTTATATGTTAGGCAGAGATGTCTTTGGAGTAGGCGATATGTTACAGAGTAAAGCTCGAGTTTTCTGAGATGGTCAGTGTAGGGCATCTGTTTGACGCCAATAATCCTCTTTGTGAGGTACTTCTGTTGCCTTTCCAGCAACTGCAGATGTCCCGTGAGGCTTATTAAGTGTGCCAGAACTTATCAGAAATTTCGGATTCATGGCTAGGCTTAAAAAGGCCTAGTGCTCATTTGCTAGTACACACCTATGAACCTATGAGAGAAACAGAGCTACATATGATTCTACAAGGGATAAGGGATGGTGACCTAGGACTCCACCTATTCTTAATTGTTGTATATGACCATGTTTTCCCTTGTGGATCCAGGTTATTATGGCTTCATTTACCTCTAGATCCATCAGTGTATTTAAGGGTTTATCATAAGGTATTACACTGAATACTTTAGCAACATTGTGACAAGCTGAAGGGACAGATAAGCCATCCCCAGGCTCAAAGTCACACACTAGAAAGAAATCTATGAAGTTATGTGTACAATATCTATTTTTAACAAAAACAACCTACAACGATTGGTCATGGAGACAGAGATTTCCCACATATGCGTAAGTACGTTATAAGATGATTCTCTTCAACACATTGTACAATGTTTGTAAAGCTGATTGGTCTGTACTTCCTACAGTCTGTGAAAAGGTCTTCACTTTTGGATTATATTTGCATTTTCCTGCTCCCAGATATAAGAAACATAGCTAGTTTTGTATATGGATGTACTAGGGCATTAATAACTTCACAAATTAGACTTTCTGATCTCTCATCTGATCTCATAGAGCTGGTATTTAAGACTTTCCTGAGGACAAATGTGATGAGCTCAGATGCAATTTTAAGTGGAATCATGATGCAGGGAGGAAAAGCGGATGAAGGTTATCCTTTTTTTGGCCTGAAGTTTGTTCCAAATCTATATACTTGTAACGTAACCTTTACTTCTTGGTATTTTCATGATTCAATTCTTGTTCCTTCCCATTCCTGTTTGTTTTTATATGATTGTTGAATGTCTTGTTATTTTCACCTGTCATGATGGTAAGTTTTCCTGAAATTAAGTTTTTCTTCAATTGATTGCTTTAGTGTGTTCTTCTTAGATGGAGTTGAACTTGGCATTGTTGCATTGGGGTGGAGAAGTCAGAAGGATCTGTAGAGCTGACTTTTTGTGCAATTATTTGTTGATTTTGTAACTTCACAACTTTAGTTTATTTTAGAATTTCCCACTGCATTTATTCATGCATTAGACAAATTTATAATGCAGTAGCATATTTTTCATCAGGTGACAAGAGGGATGTCTCTAGCAAAAATGCTAACACCAGCAAGGCTGCAATTCATATTTATCTTGCTTTGTTACCAGATGCAAAAGCAAAAATAAAACTAAAAAGGTAGTCTTACAAAAATGTTTTTTTATGGACATAGCAAGTTCGGACATTCTTGCAGTTGAAGATGAAATTCTGATGAATTGCAGTTAAAATTTAAAATGGATCCCTGTCATTTATATGAGTCATAAAGGAGATGTGTCCTGTGTGGTCGTTATTCACCATGGCTCATCTGTGAGGAGGAATATCAATACACCAGAACAAGATTCATAGAAACTCAACCAGTCCATGAACCTAGAAAAGAAAAAGGAAGACTCACACTACAAGAAAGTTGTTACATTTACATTACCAAGGATACCTGATGTACCTGTGGAACGTGCAGTGGAAGAAAAATCTATACCTGTGACATGTTGATTGAAGACTTTAAAGAACTGCTACCTGTTTATTTTTTGACAGACAAAATCATTCTTCAGTAGCTTCAGGTTACCCTTATGCCACTGCAAGTTCTTGTTTGATCATGAAAGGTATCAAGTTACCTATTTATCTAATACATATATATATATATATATATATATATATATATATATATATATATATATTAGAAAGAGCAGAAATTCACTGATTTCACTATAGGCCAAGTGGTCTACCAAGCCCTGATTAGCGAGAAAGTGAAACTGAAACCATGGGTGGTCTTCATAGTCATTAAGATGATGCGTTAAAGCTATCTGCACTGTATGTAGATGAGCACAGCTAAGCCACAGTTCATTGAGGCCACTTACGATAACACAAAATGTCCGCGAAAGAGCATAAGCAAGCAAACTCGTAATGTGATGTAAATGAGGCCTGAAGTAGCCCAGTGTATGTTAATGAAGTATTCCCTCACCTGTTTGTAATTCATAATGGAGACTTTCCACTTTTCTGCACCATATGCAGATACATTATATAAAGAGGAGTCTCGACAATGCTATCTACTCTGCAATCAATAAAAATGCTGTCATTCACTGTTAGCCTTACTGTTTCCATGTTTAGTTGCTTGTAATGGCTGAGAACAAACCTGTGTGTACCTAGCAGCTCTCATAGGCCAAGATGGTGGGGATATGGGCAAAGGATAACTCATTATAAATTTTATAATCAAGAGATAAGTTCAGGGTGAACAGTGGCATTATAAGTGTCTTAGTGAGTATTCATTACCCCCATAGGGTACTGAAGTAATGAATCCCTGTGGATATGAAAGTATATATAGCCCTCACTATACTTGCAACATGGATGCTCCAGAGACAGGCTGGAGACATGTTGGCTATCTCACAGGCTTCTGCCTCTAGAATACTCTGGCCATACATGGATGTACTCTTGGCACATGGGGATTAGTTAATCTATTTTCTGGTGTCACCTCATCACTGAATCAAGACTATGCATGCCATTTATGGGGTGGCACATTTCCATAAAGTGTCTGCTATGATGTATTGCACCCATGTTACACTTAGGTCAACTTCTGCTCCACGTGAAGAGTGGTATGGCAATAGACAGGGCTACTATTCCATCAATTGCCAGACAGCCTGTGATGCATTAGGGTTCATCACCAAGGTCTCTACCCAGCATCCTGGCAGTATGCTAAGCATTGCACAGGCCAGCTTAGAAGGTTTAAGCAATGTGTAAACCAGCTAACTCATTATGCTCAGTGTTATACACCTTTAAACAATGCCAACCTTAGGTAAGCAGGTTTGCCCATAGTTTAGCCTTTTCAATACCGGCCAATCATGGAAAAGTGCAGGAAATCGGCCCTACTTAAACCCAAGAGGCGGGAATACATTTATAACTGGTTGTAGCTTCCCCTTGCAGGCCCTATGGTAGTAAGGGGAGAAGGTGTGTGCGCTTTCTGGTGCAGCACTGGTGCATCCAGGAGTCCATGGTCATGGCAGGACTCCTAGTTAAAGACCATGATCAGAGACTGCTGCAGGGCCAGTACCAGGGCTTCCAGTATAAGGTGGAGGCCTGGGACCATCTTGCCCGTGACCTCACCAGTGCCACTGGCATACCCAGAACTGGTGAGCAGGTCAGGCACCACTATACCGGCCTGAAGCGGCATAAGGGACCTCTTGTAGGAGTGGCTCCAAAAGGCTAGAGCGGCAGGGGATGTTCCAATCATGTGTAAGTATCACCCCAGTATGTGTGTAATAATTGCCAGCTGATAGGCATGGCTAAATATTCTTCTTATGTTCCCCCACAGCTGCAATGGAGAAGGCCACGAACCAGGAGGCCCACACCAGTCGGTTGACAAGGTTGCAGTGTGAGGCAGGTCAGTAATACTCACACATTTACTGTCATAGGAAATAAAAATAAAATTAGTAGCAAATTAACTGCTTGCATAAAACCTGTATTGTTCAAGGCAAGTACTGCATACACTAGAGAATATGGCAGGAAGAGTCTCATATTTGTAAGTTAATAAAAGTGTAATAGCCTGACAAAACAGGTATAAATGCTGGACTGCATGTGTATATCCTGGTATCATACGGTAATGTAGATATGCAATCATGTAATAGTACTGTAGTATTAAGCACTATTATCCACACTGTGCACCATAAATTGAATGTATAGGAATGCCTGTATATGACAGGTGTAATCCCCAGAGGCCATTTAGTACAACTGAGAGACATATAGAAAGTAAACAGGAAAAATGCAGACAACAAAAACTGAATAGTACATACAACTGAGATATGAACTGTTGTTTTTTTTAGCACACACAGCAACGGTTCAAATCCTGCCAGTGGTAGTAGTCTGCATACAGAATCCTACCCCACAACTATACAGATATGTCCAGAATGTCTATTAAAGTGGCCCATATCTGTTACCTATCAACCTGTCCCCCTGGGAAATCAGTGGGATGATCCCAGACGTATAGGCAGCAAACAGGAAATACAACTGATTGACACACAGCTATGAGAACAAAACTGGCACACTAGCAACTCCTCAATACCTTATGTGACTAAGAAGCCACACATGTCCCATTTACACCCCAGCTTGTCAAGCTGGGGTCAGAGTGTGTACAGTAACAGAGTAAGATGTGTGTGTATAATAGTAATGTGTAATCTGGTACTGTGTGTGGAAACATTCGGGTAGTGCTAATAAACAATCCTCCCACAGGTCTGTCTGTCAGATACCAACAATGTGCCCAGAAATACAAGAATGATAAGCAGTTGTTCTGAATAATGAGGTATTACACATCACTGTCACCCACACTGTCCTACAACATATAACTGTCTAGGAAATCTGGATAAGAGTGTTGTAATACAAGGTCAGAATGCAAAACCACAGGGGATTAATAAGACAGAAAACATATAGGAGATATACAGCAATATGTATATAGCAGACAAAACTGTGATGGACAGTGTTTAAGTTATAGCTGACACAGCCATGGTCTGAATCCTGGGAGTGGAATTAGGCTGCATACGGATTCATATACCACAACTGTACGGATGAGGCCAGAATGTCCAGTATATGTGCCCATATCTAATGACTGTCCCCCTGTCCCCCCGGTAAGTCTGTGGGATGGTCCCTGATGATTAGCCAGCAAACAGGGAATACAAGTGATTGTCAAACATCTATGTGAACACACATGTCACTGTAGCAACCCCAGAAACTGTTAGGAGAGTAATATTTCAAGTATGCCTATCTAGACTCCCATGTTGTCAAGCTGTGACCAGAGTGTGTACAGTAACAGAGTGAGATGTATGTGCATAATACTAATGTGTAATCCGGAACTTTGTGTGACAACAGCCAGGTAGTGCTAACAAACATTGCTCCCACAGGTACGTTGGATACGAACACCGTGCTGAGAAATACAGACCATTATAACCTGTAAATGTACTGTTCACTCTGGTATTGTAGGGAATTGTGAGTGTTGCAGTTTCTCTGAATAATAACATATCAGTGGTCACTGTCACCCACAGTGTGCTACATAATATAACTGTGCAGGAAAGCATGTATATTTGTGTGTCAGGTCACTAAAGGTGGACGAGGGCAATATTCTAGACATGTCCCAGCACACCAGCATGTGGTCAACACATGGCTAAGTCTGTGCAGAAAGAGTTGGATAGCAATGTGCAAAACAGCAACATGGAATCTGGGAGCATGTGCAGAAACAGTTTGCTAGTGGTAACAAACATTCCCTCCACAGGTATACCAGGTAAGAGGTGCATACTGCAGGTAAAACCGGTTCATGTATAATGATGATGACAGCCATATCACTGTCCAAACTAAGGCTGTAGATTAGTGTAGTAAGACTTGTCAGGTACAGATAACTGCACTGACTAGGAAATTAATGTGGACTACAGGAATATACTAGTTGTTAATTGACATCTTCCCCCCACCACCACCATATCTCCAACAATAATAAACATACCCACCCCAAATGGTATGTAATGAGTCTGATAATGTACAATTGTTTGATAAATATTTTAATGGTTCCCACACATGTGCTATATTGAATTGTCCCAACATTGGTGGCATGGCGCCATCAACATACCTGCATGCTGTTCTTATTACCACTCTGGTCCCATATATGCATGTGTTCTGTTTGCTATGCAACTGTACTGTATCTGGTGACTGGGTTAATGGGAATATCTATGCATGCTGTTATAAAGTACAGTTTTGTACCTACCATAAATGTAGATGTTCGAAGATCCACATTGCTGCAGTCCTTACATATGGGTAGTCCGCTGTCCTCAGTCGGCCCGAATACCAAAGTATTAGGCTGACATTGGTCAAGGCGCTTAAAACTGACATCAGGACGTCAGGGTACAAAAGCGCATGACCGACGTCACATCCTCAGTCTTTTCTTGCCCCAGATGTCAGAAGGCCCTAAAAAAGAAAGGCCAAAGCCAAAAAACAGCAAAGAACAACCAACCACCCCTGCACTAACCATATTTACAATATTTACAACCCAAACCACACAACCACCTCCAACTACAGAGGGGAAGGAGGGAGGGAAAATTGGACTGCAGCAATGTGGATCTTCGAACATCTACATTTATGGTAGGTACAAAACTGTACTATGTTCTTCATCTCACATTGCTGCAGTCCTTACATATGGGTAGAATCCCAAAGCAGAGGTAAGGGAGGATGGCAAAACTATAAAGCTTTAGGAGCTGCCAAAATGCCCTGTAAAATTGCAGTGGCAAATCCAGCCCTAGATTTAGAGTAAAGTGGAAGGTGGTAATGCTTAGAGAAAGTATGCACTGAACTCCAAGTAGCTGCCTCCAAAATATCTTTAGTAGCCACCCCCCTTAAAAAAGCTGTAGAAGTGGCAGTAGCCCTAGTGGAATGAGGCCTAATCCCAGCTGGAATCTCCTTACCATGATGGGAATAACAGAAAGCAATACAAAAACCAATCCACTTAGAAATAGTTTGTTTTGAAACAGGTTTGCCCTGAGAACCCAAAGCAAATGAAACAAATAACTGCTGAGACTGCCTGAACCCTTTAGTTCTGCTCAAATAATATCGCAACTGTCTGTGTATATCCAAAGTGTGCAAAATCTTTTCCCCTTTATTTTGAGGGTTTGCATAAAAAGTAGGCAAATGAATAGTTTGGTTTAAAGCCACACTAGAAACCACTTTAGGCATAAAGGAAGGATTAGTACGCAAAAATACCCTATCCTTGTGGAAAATTAAGAAAGGCTCAACCGCCATAAGGGCCTGTAATTCAGAAACCCTTCTCGCAGAGGTAATGGCCAACAAAAAAGCAGTCTTCCATGATAAATATTTCAACTCGGCAGTAGCTGCAGGCTCAAAAGGTTGTAGAGAGAGTTTCTCCAACACAAAATTGAGATCCCAAGCAGGAGTAGGAGCTCTACGTGGGGGTCTTATATTCTTTGCCCCTCTAAGGAATTGCTTAAACAAAGGATGAGAAAATAATGGTGGGTCACAGTCATAGTGAGCAGAAATTGCTGCAGCATGAACCTTTATAGAGGAGAAGGACAAACCTTTGTCCAATAACTCAGTAAGGTATTGAAGAGCAACACTTAAATTAGGTTTAGAAACATCAAAGTCCTTTGCTGTACTCCAAATTAAAAATCTCCTCCATTTATCTGCATAGACTTTCCTTGTACTAGGCCTTCTGGCCTCCAAAATAACATTCAAAACTTGTTGTGGAAGCTGAGACCCTTCAGGGTTTAAAACAGAATATGCCAGGCTGTTAGATGCAGAGACTGAAGTTTGACATTGAGTAGGTGACTGTTCTCCTGAGACAGCAGGTGTGGAATCGAAGGCAAAGGCCATGGAGGCTCCCGTACCAGACTTCTCAGTAATGGGTACCAGTGCTGTCGAGGCCAATCCGGAGCTATTAAAATCATGGTTGGCTTGTCCTGTCTGACCTTCAGGAGTACCTTTGGGAGGAGAGGCAGTGGTGGAAAGGCATACACGTGAAGATTGCTCCAATTGAATGAGAGAGCATCCACTTTCCAAGCTGTGGGATGAAACCTTTTTGTGCAAAACTTTGGCAACTGGTAATTTAGTGGAGAAGCGAACAGATCTATGTCTGGCGTTCCCCATAACACTGTCAATTTTTGAAATACATGAGGATCCAATTTCCACTCGTGGGGATCCATGATTTGTCTGCTCAACACATCTGCTAAGGAGTTCTGTGCTCCTGGCAGAAACCTTGCCTGAAGATGTAGCTGCAAACTGAGAGCAGTCTCCCACAAAATCATTGCTTGTCTGCATAGAGGGTAAGAATGAGTCCCCCCTTGCTTGTTGATGTACCACACAACAGTTGTGTTGTCTGTTTGAATCAACACCTGCCCTGGAAGAAGTAAATCCTTGAAAGCTATCAATGCAAATTGGACTGCTAACATCTCCTTCAAGTTGATATGTAAATGTTGAAGTCTGGCAGGCCACGTGTCTTGTACCCATTTTCCATTTAGATGAGCTCCCCAAGCTTTGTCTGAGGCATCTGTCGTTAGAATCTGACTCGCCTCTGGTCGGGTCACAGAGAGTCCCTTGTTTAGGTGACATTCCTGAGCCCACCACAAAAATTCCTTTTGAATGCAAGGTATTATCTGAATGACAGTGTCCATATCTTGGCAGTGTTGTCCATACATTTTGAGATACCATTGTAGCTTCCTCATATGCAGTTTGGCATTGGGAAGTACCAGAATACAAGATGCCATGAACCCCAAGGCTTGAAGGACTGTCCTTGCAGTCAGCCTGGACTGACGAGACAATTGATGGAAATAAAGAGAAAGATTCTTTTGTTTGTCCGGGGTCAAAAGACCATCTGGGATGCTGTATTCAGTCTCACACCCAGAAAGCACATGTCCTGAGAGGGTACTAGACTGGACTTTATTTCGCTCACAGAATACCCTAGGCATCTTAACACTGCCATCACATACTGTAAATGATGAAGAAGTTCGTCCTTTCCTTGAGCCAGAATCAGGCAATCGTCCAAATAAGGATAGATTTGTATTCCTCTTAGCCTGAAGAAAGCTATCACTGGAGCCAGAACCTTTGTGAACACTCTGGGCGCAGTAGATAAGCCAAAGGGCAATGCAGAGAACTGATAATGAAAAGTCCCAGCCAAAACGCAGATACTTCCTGCAACTGGGTCTGATAGGAACATGAAGGTAAGCCTCCTTGAGATCCAGAGTCACCATCCAGTGATCTTTGCCCAGCAGAGGTAAAAGCTGTTGTAACGTCAACATTTTGAACTTGGGAATGTCCAGATATGTGTTGAGGATAGATAAATCCAAAATTGGTCTCCACGTGTTCCCTTTCTTCGGTACTAGAAACAGGCGAGAATAAAATCCTAGGCCCACTTCTGGCAGAGGGACCGGTTGTATAGCTCCTATTTGAAGTAGTAGAGAAATCTGTTTGTGAGCCTCTAGTCTTTGCTGAGGAGGAACGTCTGGCATGCCTTTGAAAGGAGGCAAGGTATGGAAATAAAACTTGTAACCTTGGTGTATGATATCCAACACCCATTTGTCCTGGGTAATTAAAATCCAATTTTCCTTGAAGAGTGCCAACCTTCCTCCCAAAGGTGCTGCCAGGCAAGAAGGATCTGGCAGCTGAAACAGTAGGTCATTGGGCCTGTTTACGAAAGGACTGGCCCCTGCCCTCACCAAGATTGTGCAGGTGAACTCCATGTTCTAGGTCTGAAGGAACTCTGAGCTCTGCCCCTACCACGTCTAGATCTACCCCTAGACTGAGAATCAGAAGAAGGATACGTCCACCCCTTAGCAGGCCAATTTCTACTAAACTTGGAGGCTGAACTTGCAAAAATCTTTAACAGTCTGCATAGACTTAGCCTTGTCTTCCATTTTCTTCAAGACTGACTCCACAGGTGGACCAAACAACACTTCAGACTGCAAAGGAGCATCCAAAATCCTTGTCTTAACATGGTCAGATAAATTCTGATCCTTAAGCCAGGCATGCCTGCAAAGAACTGAACCAGTGGCAGCCACCCTAGAAGAGGCCTGCAAAGCATCAAAACCACACTGTAAAGAATGCTTACCCACCTGTTCAGAGACATGCACCAAATCTTGTAATTCTTTACACTCAATGCCTTCTGCCAGAGCATCCACCTTAGATTTCAATTGAGAAAGAAGAAAATTCTGATATTTCAACATATGAAACTGGCAATTCAAAGCCCTCATTGCTAAGGTAGAAGATGTATAGACCTTCTTTCCCCATCTATCCAAAGCTCTGGCCTCTTTATCTAGAGGAACCGGATTCTTTACAACAGAGGCCCTGACACCCTTAGGTCCCTGGCTAATAGTTTCTGGGTCCACCCTAGGACTCTTATAGAGATATTTATGAGCCTCAGGCACCCTGTAATACCTATCCGGTTTAACAGGCAGGGGCAGAGAATCAGGATTAAGTGAAGCCTCTGAAAATACATCTTGCACAACATCCAGAACAGGAGGTATAGCTAAGGGCCTATGTTGAGGCAAAAACAAAAATTCCCTAAGCCTTTTCCGTGAATCAGAGAAATCCTGACCTTCCCACTTAAAATGTTCCCTCATAGAATGAAGTGTCTCTGAAAAAGAAAAATCCTCTGCAGGAGAAGCAGAAGGAGTGGAATCTTCTGCATCAGAATCAGAATAAGGAGTGTACTCCTGCAAGTCTTCAGCCGAAGACTCTGAATCATCCGAAGCCTGTTCAAAACTTTCCAACTCTGGCTCCACCCTAGGCCTCTTATCAGGAGGGGGCATAGAACCTCTAATCAGAGTAATCAAATCTTCTGCCATTTTAAGCATGTGCTTCTTAGGCACAGACCCTGCTGAACTAGGAGTGACACCAACAGAAGCTAAACCTGGCCTGCCTCTGGAAGAAGCCTTGGAAACAGAAGGAGAGGGCCTAACCACCCTGGGAAGGGAGGGGAGTACAGAAACCTGAGAAGCCCCTTCAGCCTGGCCTGCCTCTTGAGAGGCTACATCCTGCAAAATCAAGGTCTCCCCCTGAGACTCCAGAGAAGCCTCCATCGGAACCACCGGTTCCATTGAAGCCTCTAAAGAACCGGCGTCCGGAACGGACGACTCATCTTGCCTGGGTTTAACCGCTTTGTCTTTGCGCTTCTTCGTGGAAGCGGGCGTCAGAGTATCCGACGGCATGTTATAATTGCACCGCTTCCCGAAGACCAGCCTAGCACAATCTAACCTTCGCTTAATGGTGCGCTTATTAAACCTAGCACAAAAGTGACACCCGACTACGTCGTGCTCAGGCCCCAAACAAGGAATGCACAAAGAATGATAATCCCTATGTGGTATCTGTTTCCCACAAGAAATACAATTATTCACTTTTTCTGACATCCGGTAATACACTGAGGCAAGAAAAAAAACAAAATATTCTAACGGGTACTTAGCCAACTTGGATTCGGTCTGAAACTCCGAACTCGAAAAATTTCAGAACGCCGAATGGCACTTGCAACGCTGCTTCTGCATCGGACCATGCGGCAAAAAAGACTGAGGATGTGACGTCGGTCATGCGCTTTTGTACCCTGACATCCTGATGTCAGTTTTAAGCGCCTTGACCGACGTCAGCCTAATACTTTGGTATTCGGGCCGACCGAGGACAGCGGACTACCCATATGTAAGGACTGCAGCAATGTGAGATGAAGAACATCTAACCCTGGCATGTGTTGACTATCATTAACCCATATAGGATGATGAAATCTAAACATTATAGCATGCTTGGGAAGGCCGGTCCCAGCGGACCCACCTGTCCCACCTCAGCTGGCCATGGCACCAGGCACCAGCATGTCTGGGGCCCAACCCTGGAACTCCCTATCAATTTGGTCCTGCACCACCTTTGGGTGGAGCCACCTCAGGTGATGGGGCTCATCCCTCCGGGAATGGGCACGGACAGGCACCTGTCACCAGGTCAGGGCCGTGGTGCGTAGAGTGATCAGCCAGCAGTTTTGTGATCTTCTACGCCAGCTCGAGGGCCATGTGTCAAGATCAGTGCAACTCAGCCCCCAGCACAGCCACCTTCGGGGCTGTGAATGTACAGGGTGACTGCCCATAGATGGTGACCTCAGTCCCACTGTTACCACTCATCAAGGTGTTTACCCCCCACACGTGTCATATACCGCCCCTGTATGCATCATGTTTGTCTTGTCTGTAAACCTACCCAACGTACCTCCCCAAATATACCTACTACACTTCCCCAACATCCCCCTCTCACCTGAAAAAAAAATGACAATTTGTTCCCACAAAAAATATCGTCCCATACATAGCTGTCCATTTCACACATGTATCTACTGGACACATGCAATCTGGTCTAATTGGCATCACAACTTATTATTGTTGTCCTCAACTGTCTCCCAGGGGCTTGAGTGCCCAAATCTACCTCCAAATTCAGTGTATATGCACAGCTGTTGCTGTAGAAGAAATGGGCAGCTATGGACCTTCTCTACACCCTTCCTGCACATCCCTGGCTATTTTCTCTACTGTCTTTCCCTCTTTGTGCCCCTTTTTTCACCACTTTCCTATCAACCCCTTTTTTTTTTGTTTTTAAAAAAAATATTGCGGGGGTAAGCAGGAGTAAACACTTTTAAGCAGCAGTAACTGGCTAACAGTGTATAAGAAACTGTAACCGGAAGTTAGCAGTGCTTACCTCCATACAAACCCACTTACAACTGCTTTAAAGTGCCTTAATCACTCTGTATTCAATGCCCCCGTGTTCTGCCCATCAGCAAAATAAACAGCCTCTGCAAGGCTCAAACCCAGGACCCTGTACAACATAGACAAAGTAATTTACCACTAAGCCATGCCAGATATATATAACCCTAATATTTTCAAAAACATATCTTCTAGCCCAGTCATTCAACAGTACAGAGAATGTACTCCAACATTTAGATGTATGTGTTTGTGTAAATATATTAATATCTAAAGAGATACTACATAAGTTTATATATATATATATATATATATATATATATATATATATATATATATATATATATATTAATCTAATCTATATCTATATATATATATATATATATATATATATATATATATATATACATTTATAAATATATATGTACATATATACACGCAAATGCCTACATCAACACATATATATGTCTATACCTGGTTCCCATTCAGAAGCCTGAAACATCATAAGCCTGAAAATCAAAATCCTGAAACCAAAAGCCTGAAAATTCAGAATCCTGAAAACTCAAAATCCTGAAAGCCCAAAATCCTGAAAGACCAAAATCCTGAAACTCAAAATCCTGAAAACACAAAATAGACATACTGATGTCATTGTGGCTTTGCTATTGTTAGCCCTGTGGTGTTAGGTCATGCGTTGGGGTCAGGTAAGTGTGCGGTTGGTTTTATTTTAGGGTTAGGGGTGGTTTAAGTGAGTTAGGGTTAGGGCGCAGGTTAGGCTTGTATGCAATAGTGACAAATATTGGGGTTAGGGGCGGTTTAAGTGAGTTAGGGTTAGGGCGCGGGTCAGGTGAGTGTGTGATAGTGACGGACCTTAGGGTTAGGGTTAGGGTCAGGGTCAGGTGGTAGATATTAGTGTCTTTATAGTGACATATTAGCATTATTTGTGTTTTCAGGATTTTGAGTTTCAGGATTTTGGTCTTTCAGGATTTTGGGCTTTCAGGATTTTGAGTTTTCAGGATTCTGAATTTTCAGGCTTTTGGTTTCAGGATTTTGATTTTCAGGCTTATGATGTTTCAGGCTTCTGAATGGGAACCCTATACCTATATGTCTACATATACACAGCAAGTTACATATATCTAAGCAGATATATATATCTATGTAAGTATATACAGACATAGTTATATATATATAAGCAGATATATGTGTATATATATATATATATATATATATATATATATATATATATATATATATATATATATATATATATATATATATATATATATATATATATATATATATATACACACACATATAGGAATATATATCTATATACACACATATAGGAATATATGGACATACATCTGTAGATAACAATGGGATATTAACTAAAACATATATGTCCACATGCACCGTTAATGGGGTTGAGAGGCCCCAAACAATATACGTCTTGTATGAATAGCTATACCCCCCACAGCCAAACACGTCCACCCTGAAATACATTACCAACTGTTGCAGATCCCATAACTAGGACCTAACATGACATGCGTACAAGATGTTAACAGTACTACATCCCACCTGTATAATGTCAGGCTGTTATTGGTAACATATCATGCAGTACATTCTGGCTTCCATAGGAAATGTAAAATGTGGATGCTATCAACATCCTATACACAGGCACATATATGTAGATACAGATATATATATATATATATATATATATATATATATATATATATATATAGAGAGAGAGAGAGGGAGACGTGACTGCACATACATACGCAGAGATATGTACTGTAAGATACATATGTAGTAGGTGCACACAATATGGAACAGCCACTATGCTTACAGTTAACACCTTAACAACTGGACACTGGATGAGCCACCCATACAAATGACATTCATTGCCTGCAACATATACCCACAGAGTGGTCATAGGATAAAACACCATACACAGGTTAACAGAAATAGAAAATCTTTATTTGTGTACTATTCCAGTGTTATATGCCATGTCATATAGCTGTTCAGACACTGACATCCATATAAACAAAGTAATTCAACTGTGAAACATTTATACTAATACAGTAGTCTGGAAAGGTTTGCAACTGTTGCTGTTGAGGCCAAGCCCTTCAAATTGTATAATAGTAAAGACAGACTGGGCCACAGGATGCCAAACAATCAACAGTAAGTAATGTAGGTATATAGTTCAGCAGCCTCTGTCTACACTTTGTACACAATCACTATGTGGTAAAGACTTCAGCTGACCAAATGGAATGTAAATGTTACATAACAAGGCATAACTGACACCATCACAAGCATACTGCCAAACAGAACAGTCTGTATGGCAGGAGGCAGTAGGCCTGCATTAACCCAATTTATGTAAGTAATGTCACTACAGATGAATTGTATGGTACTGTACATCCAGATACCTTAAGGCAGCTCACCCCTGATACCCCCACATTTTGTAACAGCCTAGGTAATTTATGGTCTATCCCCCCCCAGACTCAATAATACAGGGCCATATACCACTGTTACATACACTGGCCTCTGGATTGCATAAGGGCACACATGTATTGTGTAGGTGAAGCCCACACATATATGGCCTCAGCCCCACCATGTGTGTGGGGGGATACAACAGCAGTGGACTGATGGCAGAAACGGCAGAGTGATATACTCTCAGCCCACTACAGAACAACCCCTGACAGCATGTCATATGTGTAAAGCTTGGTATGTAGGTGGAGAACAGAGGCTGGAACACAGGCCCATATGTGGAAAACTGTTGCCATACACTAAGAAAGTTGCTGGTGTTACAGGATAGTCTGCAACATACCCTTAGTCAGGGATATGAGGTTATAAACATAAATGGATGTAGCCATGTACTGATAGCACTCAACACATACACTGCCAATGAATTATCTGACACAGGACCTGTGTAGTGGACATACAAAACATGATAGGCACACCTCTGGCCACCAAGAGGATAGGCCCACAACTGAGAGCTATGCAGATAGACTGCATTTCAAGGTAAACTAGTATGTACACACACACCCTGTAACACCAGTACTATACAAAGTATAACACAACTCTACTCACACTCTGTCTGTAGTTCTGGAACCTCCTACAAATATGTAGCTGGCCTGAGTGTGCCAGTTATCCTGTAAGAGGTATTGCTACCTGCTGTCTGCAACACTGATGCCCACACACAGGAAGGATGTCCATCACACAGGAAAGATAAAGGGACCACGTCCACGTGATGTAGGAATTTATAGTAGGTGGTTGCCATGACAGTGGTAATTGGAAGTACTACACAGCAAGCTGCATGCAGTTAGCAAGTGGAGGAAACTGATTGGTGCACAGGCCATTACCTGATCATGTGCATCACCTACTAAGGCCATGCTGCAATCTATTCAAAGCAGCTCAATCCATTTATTGGAGAGAGAGGGAGAGAGAGAAAGAGAGAGAGAGAGAGAAAAAAAAAAAAGAAAGACAAAGTTTTACAAAATAAAAGCTGAAGCAAAGGCATTTAGCCAGTTGTCATTCAACAAGACATCATTCCCACAACAAGTATGTGAAGTATATATACATGTAATAGAATGTAGTACCTGGTCCATCATAATGGGACAGATGATGTGGAATGTTTATATGTGCCATCAGGTGTTGTTGTGATGACGTTCAACTGAAGAACTGCTATGGACAATAGTGTCTGCCCTGTGGATAGTGGGCCATAGCCGTTAGCTGTGCAGGTCAGCACTGACAGACAAGATGTAAGCCATCATAGTATGTGTTGTGTAATGGGAAGTATGTATATTACATGGCCAGTAGCTGGTGGTGGAAGTAATGTCATTATGATGGACATGTGGGAGCCATGGCCCACCACTGGCAGAATACTCAGGTGAATCTGTAATGTAGCATGCCAGAATGCCATAGGAGTGTAATAGGGTTACCTGCACTCTGGTAATACATATGCCCCCTAATTTCAAGCCATGTCCATATGTGGCACCTGTCTGTATTGTAGCAAGGCAGAACAGTGCAGCTGTGCAGGAAGGTGTTGTGAGATTGTGGAGCTGATGCCTGAATGTACCCCACATATAGGTATGCATATGTGTACATATGTCGCATATATAATATATAAAGATATATATGTCTATTAGTATGTATGTCCAGAAATATACATATACACGTGTAGAAATATATATGTGCACATATATACATCACATATATCTACACATATATAGATATATACCTATATGCACGTCTACATATATACAAACACACACACAAACATGTATGTATGTAAAGACATGTCCCCTATATTACTACTGCAGTGATGCATGCTATGTGTGAGGCACCAGCACACATAGCAATACACAAAGATATCTACAGCTGGCAGTATGTGCACCATGGACAGGTATGTAACATGTTAGTCCCTTGGTGGCACCAAATTGCCCCATCTGTGAAGTATGCAATGGAAATATTGGGATGTAAGGCAGGTACACATGTGGAGGTAGTCAGGATTGCTAGATATAGAGGACAGTCTACAGGGGTGGTAAATGACACATGTAATAGGTAAATACCATGGATGGTGTGTGTGGTCTGTGATGTGGATGCCCCGTGGGCCCGGATATGGGCACAATGGGAACAAGCCTCCTATCCATTGCTACTCACAACAGCAGTCCACATCCTGAAGGTGCTTGGTCTGGCGACCGAGCATGAGGAGTATGTTGGCCCTGTGAATGTGTACTGGGTGCCTCAGACTGAGGTAACACATCCCTCATGTATCTGTGGAGCCCGGTATGGAACAAAGACTAGACCTGAGCTCAGGGGACAGGAACATGTCTGTGTGTGCCCTGAGCGGGGGACAACATCCCCTGGGTGGTTCCACCTGATAGTACTAGGTTCATAGGTTCATAGGTTTATACTAGGCTATCTGCCCTAAGGCATTTATAAGCCTAGCCCAAATTTTTGTGGCTTACGCCACCCCTTATATGAAACAATACTGTGCCCATTAGTTTGTTGTGCCTCTGTCCAGTGACACAGAGATGATTCCCGGGGTAAACCTACGATCTCCCATCCACAGGTCTAGATTTCTCTTGAACAGAGTCAGCGAGGTGCTCTGCCTCACATGGACCGGGATTTTATTCCACAGCATAGGGAGTCTCTGAGTGATAAATCTATCCCTCCAGCACGTCCTATTTATATCCGTGCTAAGGTTTAAGTCGCTTGCTCTAGTGGTTTTGGTGGATTTGGATTTTTTGAGGTGGAGCATGTCCATTAATTCCGGGTTGGACATGGCCTTGTATGTCAGGCACATGTCACCTCTAAGCAGATGGTATGCGACTGACTAGAGCTGGAGTTTCTTCAATCTGGCAGCATATGACAGATTTTGGAGTCCCTTTATCCTTTTGGTGAGGAACTTTTGGGGTCTCTCCAATTGCTGCAGATGTCGGGTGAGATACATCCCGAATGGGGCATTGTACTTGATCATTGGTCTGATAAGTGAAGAGTACAGGGGAACAATGACCTCACTAGATCTGGATGTGAATCCCTTCATGATCAGGTGGGCAATGTAGAAGGTCTTTCTAACCACTTTAGCAATGTGAGTGTCAAAAGAAAGGCCACTGTCAACCTGGGTCCCCAGGTCCCTGATAACCTCTTCTGTGCTTAGTGGATTGCCACCTATATGGTAGCTTGGGGTTACCTTGTTTTTCCCGAAGGGTATGACTATACATTTTTGGCGTTAACTTCAGGCCATGGCTCTGGCACCAGCTATCTGTTTCCGTGAGTCCCTTCTGAAGGATATCCGTGTCCGATGCACTTTCCACTACGGCGCCCAGTTTGCAGTCGCCTGCAAACTTTGTCAGCCAAAGTCCTCCCATGTTGGCCTGTACTTCTGAGAAGTAGATGCCAAACAATAGGGGCCAAGGACCGAGCCCTGTGGGACACCACTTGTGACCGGCTTGGAGTCTGACACAGCGCCAGCAACTCTAACCCTGTGGGTTCTGTCCTTAAGCCAGTTTGCAACCCATCTTGTGACATATGGGTTTACATTTAAGCTGGTAAGTTTTTCTACAATACCCGAGTGGGGTATTGTGTCGAAAGCCTTTGCAAGGTCAAGGTAGGCTGTATGGACTGCCTTTCCCTCATCAATGGCCTTGGTGACTGTTTCGAAGAAGTCGACCAAGTTCAAAAGGCATGATCTTCCCTTGACAAAGCCAAACTGGGTCGGGTCCAATGTCTGCAAGTCCCCTATATCTTTGTTTATGAGCTCCATTATGATCCTCTCCATAGCTTTGCAGACTAGACTTGTAAGGCTTATGGGGCGGTAATTACCAGGGTCCGTAGAGGTGCCGCCTTTGTGGAGTGGGAACACAGTTGCCGTACGCCACTCCTTGGGCACATATCCTGTGGTAAGGCTGAGATTAAACAGCTGCCTTATGTGCGGGTTTAATTCCTTATTTAGCTCGTGTAGCACACAGCCAGGGACACCATCCGGTCCCATTGATGCTGTGTTTTTAGCTTTAGAGAGAGCAGCTTTCACCTGCGCATTTGAGATGTTCGGGAGGCTACACTCGGCTGGGATAGTTATCTCTCCTTTTGGGGGGGGGGGTGAAGTTTGCACTGGACCTGTCTGCCAGGATGTTGGCAATGTCTGTGGGTTCAGTGATTTTTGTATCATTTTGGACTAATTCTGAGCATATCTGGGAGTTTCCACCCAGGTTCCTAACATAGCTGAAAAAGGCCTTATGATTGTCCTTTGAATCCATGGCAATTTTTCTCTCAAAATTGGCCTTAGTTGATTTTATGAGTGCTCGTATTTTTTACTAATAATGATCAGGGGTGACTTCCCTTTTATGGATTTTGTTCTATCATGTAATAGCTTTCTCCTCTTATTGTAAAGTTTGTTAATGGCTGGGGTCCACCAGACTGGACGCTTGCCCTTTGTGGAAAGAGTCTTGGTTTTATTTGGGATTGCCTGATCCATGCAGTCCTGGAGGTGTTCATAGAAGGCATTTGTAAGGGCTTCCGCAGCTTGGGTTGTGGTTTCCACTGGCTCAGGGGCCTTGAAGGATACCCCACCAGTCTTGAGTAGTGTGAAGTTTGCTTTAGAGAAGTTCTTCACTATGGTCTTTTTTGTTTGGGGTGGGGGCGGGATGTGGATTTCCAGTGAGATTAGTTTATGATCAGATCTCACCAATGAGGGATATACTTCCGGTGTGGAGCATTTTGTCCCCATGTTTGTGACAATGAGATCTAGTATATTTTCTCCTCTCGTGGGAACAGTGACTAGCTGTTCCATGGCATTTGAATTTATGAACTCCAGGAACCGTTGGGCTAGAAAGTTAGGGCTTGAAAAGTTAGGGCTTATTGCTGGAAAAGTACATGAAGAAGCCCCAGGTTTGGACACACATGTGATGTGGCCAGGTATCATGGGAAGATGGGTTTGGAGAGGTGGATTTGCAGGCCAATAGAACATATACATGTTATTGTGTCACTGTTATAGAACATATGTTGGTAGTAATAGTCTACACAATCCCGGTACATGTCCAACAGCATGAATATATATCCTCAATAACACAGAATGTCAGATGTGCAGCAATCTCAGAGCAGCCATACCTCTGGCATATATGGAATCATAGTGGCCCTGACAATGGCATGTAGGTGAATAGTCTGTAACAGGCCAGCAATGATAGTGTCCACACAGGGGACATGGCTATAATCACATAGCAGAAGGTGTGGTGCAATACAATATCTGTCCGACCAGTAGGTAAGCTGTAGCCATACCTAATGGGTTGTGTGCACAGTTTGTTGAAACTGATATGGTGGGGGGTGACAGAGATGTGTATTACGAACTGTGGTAACCTTGCCGTATGAGTTGCTCAGACCTGTTCCATCTTTATGTCTTTCAGCCAAGATGGCATATGCATGGTTGCCCACCTCTTCCCATGCAGAGAATGAAGTGTTGATAGCACAGATGATACAGCACTATCCACTGGTGTTTGGCAGGCATGCACATGAGCAGCAGGAGCCGACCACCCTGTGAAAGGAAATAGTCCATAGGGTCAATGATGTCAGATTGCACAACCGCAGTTATGAGCAGGTCCGGCAACATTGTACTGACCTGCTTTGCAATGCCTGTTGGCATGCTGCTGCAGTCCAAGGGGATCAGATCACCACAGGGGGGGGTCATGCTATCCATCCCCCCTGACACATGTGGAAGAGCTCCTGGCCAGCCTTGTGGTACCTGCCCGTCTGGACAGCCAACAACCACTGGACTCCTTTGTGGAGGTGGGTGTCACACACACACACACACACACACACACACACCGGCTGAGGAGCATGCAGGTAAGGACACAGGGCACATCTGTAGACCATTGTTGTGTAAACATCCGCATTGGTACAGGTAGATCATGCATATCTGAAACGTCATAGATATATTGGGTTGCTGCAGTGTAGTGATAAACAGGTGTCCAGATGTGGTAATATTGTGGGAATGTACCATTGATGTATGGTAATATTGCACGCATCGTGTAGCACTGCCACAGGTGTGGCCACTGACATTGCATCTCTCATCCTCTTATGTAGGTCCCTCTGGGATACCAACAAGGCAGCAGCCTATAGCTGGTGAGTATGTTTTATGTAGATGCTTGCCAACATACAGGGCATGTAATGGTGATGGTATATTCTATGCACACATCTAACACACCTACCCTGAATGCATGCTGTACATGTGCATGTATTGTTGCTGTGAAATGTGTGGTCACACAGGGGTGACAATGATGGGGTATTGGAATGGTACGTTAGACACCTGCATGATAACTAACATCCTGTCATTGGGGAATGTGTCCACAGGGAGTAACATACTGGTGGTAGACATGGCCTACAGTAGTGACATGTTCAGAACAACACCCATATACAGTGCAACACCAGTGTATATACCTGAACATACACTGGCAAATGCAGATGGCCCATGCTGGTATACCCCTGTCAGGAGCAGTGACTGTTGTAGTACACACAACAAGAGGTGCGATAAACTGTCACGATAAGGGTGTGCACACATATGCCCACATGGTGTGTATGCACTGCTGTCAGCAGCCACACACCTAACACAATCTGTAGACACTGCATGTGAAAGTACAGGACATATGTCACATATCGGGCTTGTGTACTACTAAGATATGTGGTGTTGTGGTCCCACGACAGATCAAGGATGTGTGTGTAAAATCAATAAAGGTATGTACACCCCCCATAGCCACGGTATGCTCTGATGGTTTAAAGTGGTCATACATGGTCTGTTGATGTTGACAGCTGTAAATCAGGCATCAGGCATTCACCAATGACAACTGTCCACATATCATCCCAGGTATGTGTTGCTGAAAAACATAGGGGCTGTGAGAAGTAAAGCCAACATAACTGACACAGTACTACACATTCCGCAATGGGTTGTACACATGTGAGTTCTGGTACACAGTACATGGCAGGGTGTAGAACAGGAGCACAGCAATACTATGTACATGGGTGTAGTGGTATCCAGGGGAAGGGGCATCATCTAGTGACACAACACATGCATCACACACATGTATACTGTTGCTGGCATGGATTGACTATAGCTGAACTGCATGCTGTTCTGTACCATATGTTCTGCATGTTGGCAAATGGGTAATAGGAGGACTGTGTGTACTATCATTATGCAACCTCACCTTTGTGTGTGTGCATCCTGGTGGTTAGTTAGGTTGCCTGCAGAGTCACTCTGGTGAAGTGAAGGGAGGTAGATGCATGTAGAATGTGTGTGTGCATGTGTGTGTGGCCATGTATGTACATGTGTGATTGTGGGGAGTTCATATGGCTGTACCTACCTTTGGGACCATGCAGCACATGGACATGGACTGCCACATTACACACTAGGAATACCTGTCATGTGTGTAATCACATGACAGCAAATAGTATAATATGGTCTGTAGCATGGAACAGGCATCCAGAGGGAAGGTAGACACCAGGTACACCTTCAATATCACAGTCAGCAGAGAGGTCACCAACAACCTATGTATGCATCTCTACAGATGCATTGGGGAAGTACTGGTCAACACCAGGGAGTGTATCCGAATATTACAGTTATCACATGATAGGCTGCAGGAGCAGCATATCTGGAATGTACTGAGCATTACAAACACATGACACATCAGTGTGAGATATTATGGATACAGCATAGTAGCCCACACATATAGAGGCCATGCACATCATTTCCAGGCATACAGAGGGTATATATCAAATGACAGCAGTGAGGCCATGTAAATTCACTGTACACAGGTCAGGCAGGCAAAGTAGCAAAAGGCCTTTTGTTGAGGCCACTTGTGTGGCCTTTAGAGGACTATGATGTTAATGAATGGTATCAATGTGTGTAAGTTAACAAGTGTGATGCAGGATGGGGTAACACATGGACATATATGTGGGACTGTCTGTAAAGCCATAGACAGGTAGGTATTACGGAGGTGTGTGTGTGTGTGTGTGTGTGTGTGTGTGTGTGTGTGTGTGTGTGTGTGTGTGTACTGTTAGGCAATGCTTTACAGGTTTTAAAGTGCATTTATTGTTCTCCCCCACAGGTGGTGAGGTGGGTCAGGTTCCCTCCTGCATGCAATCTGATGTTGGTGTCCATACAGACATCGAAGATGATGACAGTACTGTTGAGGCACAGGTGGGGTTGTCAGGAGCCAACTCTGCACCAACATTTGACAACCCCCTATTAGCCACCCCAACATGCATACAGTTTCAGTGCCTACACATACACCATCACCAGTGGCCATAGCGGAGGAACAACTGGTGTTTGGCGGCAGTGCACAGGGAAGTGTGGTAATCATGCCTACTGTGTCCAGTCACAGCAGGCATAGCAAGATGGCGAGCAGGGCACCACATAGGGGATGTCCCAGGGTGCTCGTGGTTGGGCCACTGGACATCATGCCCCTGGCATAGATGACATAGCTAGTACCAGCAGGTGCATGCTTCAGGCTGTAATGGCGGCACAGGCAAGTATTCATCGTTACACCAGACAGGGCCTGAGGCTGCAGAGGGGCTGTTCTCACATCTGTAAGTGACAACCTCTGTGAACTGTTTAGTGCCATCCATATGTATACTGAGCACATGGATAGATGGCATGATGAGATGATGGCCCTCATCAGCCGTGGTGTGTCCGTGCTTCATCATGTGGTGGGGATGTGGCGATGCACACGTGGATGTAGGACAGCAACACCAACAGCTGGCAGTCAATGCAGATGTGCTAGGACACCAAGGGGCTCCTGTAGTGGCAGTAGCAGCCCCAGCAGTTCTGGGGGTGTGCTGTCCACACCACACCACAGCAGGCCATGTGCACGTGGTCCTGGCCAGTCTCAGGAGGGACCTGGTACCAGCGGACAATTGTCATCAGCAGGTGAGAGTAGCACATCAAGGCCTGTACCTGGACATGCCCGTGGAATCCCTGGCAGGCACAGTCCATGTGTCCATGGCCAGAGGCAGCGAACTGCACACCCTGCCAGGTATGGTCTGCAGCTGTCCAAATACAGCTGTGTAGGGCAGCCACATGGCAGTACTGTGTGAATGCATACACACACACTATGTAAACACACCTAGGGCAACCCCATACCTACACACATCACATCACTTTGCCCAGCTCCCCACAGTGCACCCCTCATCCACACACATGGTGTCAAATATATGGCCCATCCTCAGCCTCTAGCAAACCAATACCACACCCTGTGCCTATGATGATACCTGTGCCCCATCCCTATCATCCATACCATCAATGCAGGGACAGGCTGATATGGTTTTGATGCACACAGTGACTGTACAACAATGTACTACAGTACTGCAGTGTAACATGTTGTAGGGAGTAGAGTGTGAGGCATATTTGGCAGGTAGTGTAGCCATCCAGCAATGATGCCTTATAGTGGTTAGTAACACTGGTTGTAGTGGTCTCTATAATGTTATCCATTTTTTTGTAGGTGTACATGTGTCAGCACTAGGATGCCCTGTGCATATGATGATACCTGTACCACATCCCTGTCATCCATACCATCAATGCAGGGACAGGCTGATATGCTTCTGATGCACATGGTGACTGTACCACAGTGTACCACAGTACTGCAGTGTAACATGTTGTAGGGAGTAGAGTGTGAGGCATATTTGGCGGGTAGTGTAGCCATCCAGGAATGATGCATTATAGCTGTTAGTGACACTGTTTCATTGCAGTCCCTATAATGTTATCCATTTGTGTTGTAGGTGTACATGTGTCAGCACAAGGGTGGTCTGCAGTCATATTCAACAACAGAGTATTTCACTGTGCTGACACCATGGCTGTGACATATCTGGGGTACAGTTGACAATTTTACAGGTTACTAAACTGGTTATCGCCTGTGCCACATGGACAAGTGGCCCACTGAGACGTGTATACCCTGAAACCTGATGTAGACCCATTCACATACATGCACACTGTTACTTGGCAACACTAGGACTAGACCCCTAACTAGCTATGTCTTGATACTGATGTGTGTGGCTTACATTGCACATACTGCACAGCATTTAGGGTGAGGTGTGTCTCAGGTTAATGGTACATGGTGAACATCCCCCGACATGTACAGTATGCTAATGGGGAATGTAATGGGTGTATTTGGATGATACATAGTGTGACATACCATCATATACACATTTACAGACACATAACAGCCAGACACACATCTGAGATACCAGGGCTTATTGCTGCTAACTAACTTGACTGTGTCTCCAATGTGTTACAGGTAGGCTGCACACATCACATGCATAACTGGCTATGATTGTTGTACCAGTTACCTGTATGATTGATGGTGACAGTGGCAACCATAACTTGGTACATGGGACATATACCTGGTGTACCTTGGTGTAATAACAGTGAACACAGCACCCACATTCTCCACTGGATTTTGTACACCCTGAAACCCATGATGACATTCTGCCATACTCACCATCACACATTGGCTGTGACTGTGATACAACCCATAGTATACCCCAACATTGGTACTACAGGGATATGCATCTCGTGTACATGCCACACATGTAGTAGGGTGTCACTCAATCTTAGGTTGCCTGTACATATCCCAGTTGGATACCTGCCATCTGCACATCTGTACAGGGACTGACAGTCATCAGCTTGGCAGGTAGCTATGCAGTAGCATGAGTGTGTTAACAGACCAGTAAGGGGTGTATAGTGTGACACAGCTCACACACCAGGGATACAACAGGGAGGCCTCGGTGTCCAGCCATGTTTGCAGATGTGCCTGTTGTCAGTACTACATTAAGCACTCTGCTCTTGCCTCGGTTAGCACTATCAATAGTAGTACTGCCATGCTACACTACACGCCAGTGTAACAGCATGTACCCTGGGCTACTACACCTGCATGTAACACATTCACACTGATAACAGTGCTGTACAGGCCTCATATATCTCTGTGTCCTACACATGACACTAACACCCCGTGCTACTGTAATGACAGCACATAGGTGCATGTATTGTACATGGCATTACATACACTTATTACAGGTTATGAGACTGGGTTGTGTGTCCTGGTTACCAGGGCAAAGCTATGCTTAGCAAGAACATTGCTGCAATATAACAGCTAAGCTGATTTACGCACTGCTAAGCCCTGCCTACATTGTGTAAGTGCCTGTATGTTTACCCATAGCTTAGCATCACTTAGCTTCACGGAAGCCCACGCAAACCCACTTAAAGCTGCTCAAAACTGCCTTAACCACTCTGTATCTGACAACCCTTGTTTTGCCCAGCAACAAAATGAGCAGCCCTTGCTAGCTTGAACCCAGGACCCTTGAACCCAGGACCCTTTACACTGAAGTCACAACACTTAACCACTATACCATGACCACTGCGAAGACTGTTGTTGTTTTACCAATATAGCTGTCAATACACATACTGAGTAGTATTGAACATTTGCCTGTTGTTCCTAAATCGTGTACCCCTTGTTATTAATATGACTGTTGCATCACATATGTTATTTTATCATAATGTGCACATAGCAGATACATACGGTGAAATACATGTGGGAGGGTATACACAACTGTGACATTTACTCATAACAGGAATGTGGCTGTATACATATAACAGGTCTATATATGTCTACATATACATATACATGTATACTCATACATATATCTGTATACACATCTATATAGTGCTACATTTATCTGGCCATGTGTACATTTCCTCGTATGTACATATTTATATATATATATATATATATATATATACATATACATATAGATATATATATATATATATATATATATACACACACACACACACAAATACGTATATATACATCTGTGTATATATATTTATACGTATATGTATATATAGATATATATGTATATATAGCTATATATGTATGCACATCCTATGTGTACAGATATGCCTAGTTATGTTGGTATATAGGTAGATATCTATAACTATATGTGCATACATATCTATTCTGATATACCTACTACTGTCAATATATATGTAGATATCCATACGTTTATGTGCATATGTATCACTATCTGTATATGTGTAGACATATATTGCTCTGTATATGTATATATCTGGGTGTGTATATGTATATCTATGTACATATACATACCCATCTATATATGTTGATATGTATATGTGTAAATATCTATACAGATATCTGGATAATTATATATACATATATTTTCAACATATGTCCTGAACATGGAGTGTAGCCCTATCTCAGTCCCTATAGTCCCAACTTCATAGTGCAAGGGGATGTCAGGTATGTATAGCAGGTATATTAGTAGACTATTGCTACTGCAATAGGGATTATACTCACAGCCATGGTGTATGTGGGAGGTCACATCTGCTTTTCACATGTGTGCCATTGGCTACTGACAGACATCCTAAGGACATCATTGTACAGTACCACTGATAGCATGTAATGCTCCTGTGGACTACAGCAGTGATAGTGGCCAATATATGTGGACATTCTGACACACTCTGGACAGTCCAGAGGTATAGACAGCATCCCTTAGTGCAAAACTTGTGGACCAAGCCTGGCAATGTGGATGTTTACAGCTATGTAGATGGGTATAACACATAATGACTGGTATACATTTTCCCCCATAGGTTATGCATTCACACACGCCTGTCTGTCCTGATACATAATAACTGCTGGTATAGAGGTGCCATGGCCACATACTACCCATTAGATATTGACATAAGTCTGTACACCATGCCATTGATCTGTCTGACATACATGACTGTTAAGGGAGGCCCAGCAGCAGTACATCTGGCAAGTATCTGGACATGACATCTCACTGGGTAAGTACACTAAGCTGCTAGTTATATAACAAAGCACTGTGCAGGCTACAGGCAGACTGGCTCAACACTGGCCTACATCTCTTATGGGTGAATGCACATGTACCTGCATATATAGCAGGCTCTACAGGCATGTCACAGCACAGGGTAAGATATACCTGTGTGAAAGTGCATGACCACAACCAATGTGAACACAGCCACAGCCACATATGGTAACCTAGCATAATATTACAGTATATGGACTATGTGTTCAACACCATCCTCATATATGTCACTCACACACTAACCCTACATATTCTGGGCTGCTACACAGTGTGGTCTGATGCCTGTGTGGTATGGGACATGTGAGTGTATGGCCCTACAAATATGTAAGCCAATACATTAACATACAGTGGAGCAGCATATAACATCAGATAGGATGGGACCAAGAACAATGACATCTACCACAATCTGTACACAGGCCAAAGTACATATTAATAATACACACACACTGTCAACATTCACCATAAGTACACAGACATCAGCACTGTACACGCAAGCACAGCATGTCTAGGTTATATCATCAAATATAACCCCTACTGTACATAACATGTGTAGCAGTCTGATATCTCACTGGATTGTTATCAGATATGATGTCACTAATTATGGTGTACAGCACATATGCACCTCTTACTGCATGACATATGTACAAAGGTTGACAGAGTTGTGGCTGGAGGCACATACACAGGGCCAATATTGACATGTTGCTGTGACAATCTCATACATTTACTGTTGTAACAGGGTTTGTTGCAACATATATCCTATGAGGAATATGAAGTCAGCAACTGTCATGTATTTCACCATCTACAGACTGCAATCCTCGCACTATCTTCTGCAGTTCACAGATAGATGCTCTATGGGTAACACATGAAATCAAAGGCACCACACTCTGCCCGGTCTGCAGATAATCCTACAGATGAGGATTCCTCATAAACATAGCACTGACATGGCAGGTATTAAAACATGTAGGGCAGCCATATCCACACACACCCTGTTAAACTAACATTACTCCAAATGCATTACAGCATCACTTATAGTCTGTAGTCAGGTCAGGCACATCCCCCTCCTGTGTGTTGCCCTGCTTCCACAGTGTATGTTGTTAGAGGAAAATCCCCAATCCATCTGAGATGCTGTTTGCCAAACAACAGATCAAGTTCCTGCTCCCAGTGAAGGAAAAGGCCCAACACCAACATGATGTTCCTAGATATTGGCGTGTGTTTCCATGCAATTGGCTATGGGAATGTTACCACAGCTGTTCCACATGCAATCAGCTAGAGGAGGGCTGCAATTCATGCAGAGCCCATCAGCTGATTATGAGCATCACTTAAAATACTCATGCTGCTGGCTAAGCAAAGCAGGTGTAGTTCTCCACATCCACCAGACAGGGAGTAAGAGAGGCAGGCAAAGACAAAGACAAGTCAGGGAGGGGTGGGAAAGTAAAACTTAAGCATGTTTGTGTCACACACCTACCAGCACAGGGTATCAAACCCCTGACAACTATGTAGTGCTATCACATTTCTATGCAGTTATTGGATGCACATAGGTTACATGTTGTGGAGCCCTCAGAATGTATGTGATGGTTAGTGACATCTGCAACAGGGATATGGTAGCTATACGGTAGGTGTAGTACACATGCCTCTCCACATGAACAGGCGCCAGCGTCAACACAGCCACATTCTCACAGGGACGCACACACATTGACACACTTTGCAGGGCCAGGAATACAACTCATCACTAGTGAGATTGACACAACACATTACTGTGCAGGTATCACATATCACCACAGGGGTCATACGGAGGTTATATGGGCAAAGGGTATGGGGAGGCATCTGACATAAGACAGTATGCATCAGTATGCCAATAGGGGTTGCACTGAGTGTGAATGTGATCATACACATCATACAACACACACACACACACACACACACACACACAACACACACAAAGGTTGCCAGTACTGACATGCATGGATGCGTGGATGCATTGATTTGGGTGTGTAGTGGTCAACTGTGTCAGGCAGCTATACAAGGCTAGGTGATGGGTATACCTTGGCATCAGGCCACCTGACAATAGTCTGCATTGTGGCTCAGGGGTGTAGTTTCTGGATTTGCCCACACAGGTGGGTATTGTATTCACAATCCAGTCACGTGGGTGACTATTGCATGTGGCCAATCTTGTGCATTGCTTTACATGTATGTGTTCCTTAGTCCATGACATGGATGGCGTCTGTGATCTGCACACCTCCCACATGTATGTACAGTGACATGTGGAACTGTACCTGGGGTGTCTGGCCCATGTTGTGTACACAGATTATCATCAGATGTGCCAGTCCTGGCCTCATGTGGCAGGAACTGATAATGTTCAGCAGGTTTACCCTGCAACTATACTGATAGCATGCTATTGGCATTCCCTGGTGTCAGTGGCATCTGTCCATAGAGGGCATGTTTTCAGGCATGGTATGTCCATTGTGGGTCACATTTGATGGCACCACAGGTGTTGCAGGTGTCAAGTGGGGAACATGGGGAAGGTGCACTATTTGCATCTACATGACTATTGGACAGATGGACAGAGTGCCCTCTGTAGCCCACTGCAATCATCCATAGTTACTGTTGGTGGGCAATATGCAGTGTACTACCAACATAGTGGCTGTTGCCTAGGCAAGTGTGTATGTGTACGAGATATGGGTTGAGAGTGTTCTCTGGGTAATACTAGGGTTGCTAACTTTGTTTGCCTGGCCTTGATGTCACATGTATGGGTATGGATTTACACCCCAGCCTTTTGGCTACTTCAAATCTGTTATCCCTATATGGTGGACATGGTGATATATACTAGGGCCACCATATAAGAAATTTGTAAAACCTACTCCACAATGGGCCCAGATGTTACACACTCACTTCTATCTCCACACAGGATACGAGTTACACACACACACACACACACACACACACACACACACGCACACACGCGCACACACACACACACACACACACACACACACACACACACACACACACACATACACACACACACCTGGCATGTCTGGGATTAGAACTCCTAACTAGCTAGTTTACTATACTACAGCACTAAGCAGTTATAGTATGCACCATGGAGATTACTGGAGTACTCCTTCCCCAAAGGTGTATTTCACAATGAATGACATTAGTAGGATTGCCAAAGTAGGGCATTCGAATTATAATGAGTGTGACTAGGCTAAAATGCATTGCTCCCCACACAGACATTAAAACACACACAAAATATCCACAAGCGACATGTGTGGGTATAGAAGCCCTAATAGAGGTTTATATCACAGTACAGCATGAAGCTGTTACAGGACTCACCATGGGGATTACTAAAGAACTACTTCCCCAAAGGTGTATTTCACACTGAATGACATCAGCAGGATTGCCAAAGTAGGGCATTTGAAATGTACTGAGTGTAAGTAGCCTAAAATGCATTGCTCCCTACACAGACATTGATACACACACACAAAACATCCAGAACTGCCATGTGTGGGAATAGAACCCTACCAGTGTTCTATATCACACTACAACAGTATGCAGTTATGGCACCTGCTACTGAGATTACTGGGATACAACCTTCCCAGAGGTGTAGCTCTAGTTGGATGACATCAGCAGCCTTACCAAGATAGAGCATTTGAATTGTATGGAGTGTGACTACCCTAAAAAGAATTGCTCTCGACACAGACAGACAGAAACACACACACACACACACTCACACTCACACACACATATGCCAAGTCTGGGATTAGAACTCCTACCTAACTAATTTATCACACTATAGCAGTACGCAGTTATAGGATGCACTACGCAGATTACTGGGTTACATCCTTCCCAGAGGTTTATCTCTAGATGGATGACATCAGCAACCTTACCAAGTTAGAGCTTTTGAATTGTATGGAGTGTGATTACCCTAAAAAGCATTGCTCTCTACACAGACAGACACACACACAAACACACACACACTTGTCAAGTCTGAGTTTAGAGCTCCTACCCAACTAATTTATCACACTACAGCAGTACGCAGTTATAGGATGTGCTAAGGAGATTACTGAGCTACAACCTTTCCAGAGGTGTATTTCTAGGTGCATGACATCAGCAACCTTGCCAAAGTAGAGCATTTCAATTGTAGGGAGTGTGACTACCCTAAAAAGCATTGCTGTCTACACAGACACACACACACACACACACACACACACACACACACACACACACACACACACACGCACACACACGCACACATACACACACAGTTGCCATGTCAGTAATTGGAACTCCTACTTAACTATTTTATTACACTACAGCAGTATGCAGTTATGGAACACGTCACAGAGATTACTCGACTGCAACTCTCCCAAAGGTGTATTTTACAGTGAATAACCTCAGCAAGCTTGTCATATTAGTGCTATGGGGAGGGCAGTGTGTGTGCATGGGCAATAACCCATTCATCTAGAGGTTGACATGCCACATGCAAGCACACACAGGGTCATATTTCACAGGTATGTGTATACGGCTTCTAGATGACTACTTCCTTGTACAGTCATGTTGCACAGCTAGCATGTGCACCACATAGTCTGTAATGCTGACAGATACCAGTGGTTAGTATCTGCGGTGAGTGACATCTGAACCTCATGTGGTTGTGGCCCTTTGGCTGTGTGCTGGGTATGACAGGCCTGGATGGCTCCTTGTCACAGTCACCCACTTCCACACATCTATGTATATCTACCTCTGGCTTATTATAGTGTGCTGTCCTTACATATATGTCTGTATTCCTATCCACTGTGTGTGCAAAGCATGATTGGTGCATACTGAGGAGTGTCTGCACTAACATCAGCGACTGCCAGATATGTCTGGTCAACTGGTGTTTGCAGACATGGTCTTCATGTGTTTAAGTGTGTGAGCATGCCCAGTATGACCTTTCAGTACGTTGCTGACTGACAGTGCCTTCATTTCTCTAAGTGTGTGAGCATGCCCAATATTCCTATCTGTATTGGATGTGTGGATCAAGACCAGGTAGTTTGTACTGCAGTGCTGACCTTTGTGTTGTACACCTACAGGTAGCATGCTGTTTCTGCAGGGTATCCGTTGATCATTTGGCATTGACTGTTACTACATTTCTGCATAGGATGGAGGGGCACACCTGACTATATCTACATTTCTCCACAGGATTTGGGTGGGCACACCTGACTGTTACTACATTTCTACGTAGGATGGTGGGGGCACACCTGACTACTTCTACATTTCTATACAGGATTTGGGGGACACACCTGACTGTTTTGACATTTGTACTTAGGATGGTGGGGGCACACCTGGCTATTTCTACATTTCTACACAGGATTGGGGGGGCACACCTGACTGTTATTACATTACTACCTAGGATGGGGGGCACACATGACTATTACTACTTTTCTACACGGGATTGGGGGGCACACCTGACTGTTATTACATTACTATGTAGGATGAGGGGGGGCACACTTGACTATTTCTACATTTCTACACAGGATTTGGGAGGCACACCTGACTGTTATTACATTACTATATAGGATGAGGGCACACCTGACACTTGTACACATTTCCTATGACTGTACTGGTATGTCAGGTACTCCATTTCATTCTGTATTCTTAACTATCATGCTGACTAGAGGCATCCCAGTGTACTACAGATATTAGCTTTGGTTGCCCTACATATTATTGTCTAACTTCCTACCCTTCAGAACTAACATCCCACTGCCTGACCTCCTGTAGTCTGTCTGTGTAGGCCGGGGGGGGGGGTACCCATAGGCATCATACAGAGGCCATTGCACAGGCTCTGTTTGGGTTTGTCTACACCTGTCCTGCTGGCTGAGACTATTGTTGGGTATGTGAACCTTCCTGACTGACATGTCTGTGTCATTTGGACACACATGTCGCCCAGCACATTTCCTGCAGTGGGTTTTGTCACCCTGTGTAGTACTGGCTACTATGGTGACTCCAGTATGTGTTACAGATGTCATGGTGCCACTATGGGTGTCTACATTCTGCTGCCATAACATTCAGCCACCCATTTCCCTTGCATGCTCACAGCCATAACATAGATACAAGTAACGACACATTCTACTCCATTTAGCAATTGGTAGGTTGATTGACTTACCTTGTGGGTGTGCCAGGATTGTGGATGGTGCTGGAGGGCTGCCTATGTCAGATGCACATAGCACACTCCCTAT
Organism: Protopterus annectens; assembly: GCF_019279795.1. NCBI lineage: Eukaryota > Metazoa > Chordata > Ceratodontiformes > Protopteridae > Protopterus > Protopterus annectens. Next base: position 506,557,076 of record NC_056740.1, on the reverse strand, counting down.
ACATGGTTGAGTACAGGTAGTGTCATGTTTGGCATCCCTTTTACTTTATGTGCAAGTTAGAGAGAGGTGTCATTCCCTGGGTCCCTACTGTGTCAGTGTATGTGCTATGTGTTGTCTCTTTGCCGTGGTCTTGGCATACTGGGCATGCCTCCATCTGCCTTCTGGGGCAGGCTCAGGTTGTTCCTCCTCTGAGCCACTCTGTACCTGTGCAGACCTTGGCATTGGTGGGTGGCTGTGTGGCCCTGCCCCGTGCTGTTCCTGCTGCAGCTGTTTCCGCAGGATCATATTGTGTAGCATGACACATACCTAACAATTCGGGTACATGTAGCTGGTGAGTCCTGCAAGGCTCCACCGGATGTGTCCAGACACTGGAACCATGACTTGAGCATCCCAAACACATGCTCTATTATAAGTCTGGTCTGTGTGTTTGCATCATTATGTCATTCTTGCTCAGGTGTGTGTGCATTTCTGATGGCTGTCATCAGCCACGGGCCCAGTGTGTAACCAGCATCCCCCACTAGGTGACCGTAGGGTTTTGTCCCCAATTGGCAAATCTCTGGTACAACTGCATCAGATGCCAAATGTGTGAATCGTGATAGCTTCAAGGAAGGCCAGCACACACATTCATTATAATGCTCTGGGCATCACAGACAACCTGGCATTTGATGGAGGGGATGCCCCTGCGGTTGATGTAGGCCCCACCCTGATCACTGGGTGGTGCTTTGATGCATATGTGCATGCAGTCAATAGTACCCACTACCTCAGGGTATTCTGTTATTTGGTGGAAGAAACGTATATTGCTGGCCAACACCTCACAGGTGTTGAGGAAATATATGTGCTTACTGGCATGTGCTGACATGACATCCAGGAACTGGTGGAACACTCTGGATGCTGATGCCTGTGAGATCCCCATGATATCCCCAGTTGAGCTTTGGGAGGTACCTGTGGCTAGTATTCCTAGGCCTACACATACCTTGGTATCCACTGGGATGGGGTCCCCTTGGTCAGTTTAGTGTGTCAGGCATGGCCGGCACAGCTCAACAATTTGCTGTAGGAGGTCCCTGTCCACCCTATAGTAATCCACTATCTCCAGCTCATGTAGCCCCTGGTAGGTTACCCTGCATCTGTACAGTCTTCTCCATCTCCTCACTGTGGGTTGATCAGCAGCATTCACATCCAAGCCACCCTCAGCCTCTTGCACATGTTGCTCTATGTTGCCTGCTGCAGCCTCTCTCATTTTGTAGGTTTGTTTGTTAAAAGTTCCCCACTTGGATATACCGGTGGTGTAGAGTGTGGGATAAACCAGAGGTGAAGGTGTTTGCATACTTTATAGTAGTGTTGTGGGCTGGGCTGATCTGTTGCCTGTGTAATTGTCTGATTCTGATACATTTCACCTGCCAGCTATGCTATTTCTTCTTGATTACCTTCCTATTGCCGTTTTCCCTTCCCATTGCCTTCCTGTTTAAGCCCGGGGGCGCGCCGTGCAAACAGAGTGCTCAAATGTGCACAGTGCTGCTATTTCCTGGTTTAACTTTTGTTTTCTTCCTTTAATACCCAGTGTGCGGCATGCACACCCACTTAGGCAATGTAAAGAGTGCTAGGCAGATTCAGACACACCTCCTAGCTTAGCTGTGCTAAGCTATGTGCAAATCTGAGCCACAGGGCTCCAATCCACTTACAGTATGCCTGACACAGCACCCCATGATGTCAGCAAACTCCTAGGGTTGCACCAAGCTATTCCTACTCTTACCCTGTTGGGACCTGACTAGCATGCTGGGGAAAACTGGGATTCACTATCATTCCCTTCATTTGCATAGGATTGCTTGCTAATGCATAGTTACATGTCTCACACTGAGCCTCCCCCCATAGCAACCACTACTCACTGGCCATGTTGTCTTCTGCCAGCCATTGACTTGCATGGCAGAATACTGATTTTAGTTAGAATGCTTAATTTGGGTTTATTTTGTTATTTCGCTCCGATCCCATTTGCGCCCCGATGCCCTACACTTAAACAGCCGAGATCGGCTCAAAAAAAAAAAAAAGTTTATTTTTTTTGCCTGTTTGCAATACCAGTGGCCTTATACTTGGCCAATGGCATGCTTACTAACTGATATGCAGCCTTTATTTGGAGCTGTCACAGCACCGTTTTGGAGATTGCAGAAATGTACTCGGTTACTAACCGAGTACATTTCTGCAGATTGCACTAGTCCTGCACGGCCGGTTGCAACCTTCCTGGATCGCAAAATGAACTCATTTGCATGGATGTCTCCTACAAATAGGGTGATTTGCATACAGGGGCTTAGTCCATGCAGGACTAATGCAGGAGCGCTTGTGCACACCCCTGCAAGGCTGTTTCTGGATTGCATGGCAGACATATTGCCTGCTAGAGCTCCGGCACCGCTCTTGCATGCCGTGCAAGGCATAGAGAATCCAGGGGTAAGGCATGCACAAGAGATTCCAACTGGAAAAAATAGACATCTGGCAGGGGTTGAATGAGCACCTGGAATCCCTGACAAAGATCACCCATTTCAATCTGCAGTGCTGTTATGGATACAATGACTTACAGAAGCATAGCCCTGACCAGCTGTCTGAATGAGTTAACCAGGTACAGGCAAGAAGTTCAGAGATATATAGTAAGTATTAAATTATTATTTATTTTCTATGAGTCACATTAAACATATATTAATCATAGGTTTAAAAAAGATAATGTTGCATAATTGAAGGTATTTGCTAGAATAAATATGTATGCCAGCAAAAATGTACCTGGAATAATATTATAATCATGCAAAAGAAAGCATACAGATATCTGTGCATAGAACAGCATCTGTATACAAACACATGCAATGTTTACATAACAAAATTGTCTACATAATTACAACTATAATATATGTAAAATATTATCTACGTATAGTATATGTCTGTAAATCACAGATAGACATCTGCATGAGTACATTTACAGCTACTTGTTCATGTTGTTATACAGAAAGCCACAAAAGATTTTCATTTCCATGTTTTCATTTAGTATTCCATTAACTTAGGTTGTAGTTAAACTAAAGGCAGACATCTTTTTGTTGGCCATGGAATACTTATTAGCATTATAATTGTATACAAAATGTATTTCTTCAGTAATTATAATTGCATGTACAAGATGGCTGAAGTCAGTCAGGCACCACACCCTAGTCAAAGTAAAGGTTGGGGGAGGGGGATTTCAACATAGACTGAATGCCCAGGACATAGTTTAGTGAGACATGTCCAATATTATTACCTCTCTATTACTTCTGCATACATTTTTAAATATATTTACTATCAAATGACTGAAAACCAAAAGAGTGAATCCCAAAAAGACTGAAAATTCAAAATACTGAATGATGGAATTTGCCCCTTCTCCACTGTTGTGCGATCTTGGAAATGGTATATATAGTTAGCAGGGGGTGTGGGGAGTGCAGTCACATGAGGGGAGCAGGGGGGCTTGCCTCTTGCGTTAAAAATGTATTCAGTCATTTGATAGTAAACCTTTTAAATCATTACCTCATATGCTAAGAATTCTTATGGAAGACAACTATGAAAACTCACACTTTTGTACAGCTAGGGGAATTAAAACTTCCATGACTTGTTGCATTGTTTGTGTGTGTGTTTGCACCTTCTGTCTTAATACAGCTCACAGACTGTTACAGGAAGAGGATAATATCTTAAAAAAATATTCCAGGTCTGTGTTTATAACTTACAGTAAAGGAAAAGATTATCAAACTATGAGAATTTAGTTGTTAAAATAAATTTCAACAAACGCATAATAAGAAAACACTGCAGTGACTGGAATGGCTTAATAATAATAAACAACAAAATGGACTATACTCCATGGGGTAAATGCCTCATTGATAAAATTCAGCAAGAAAATCAAACCAAGACAAAGGATTACAACGAGGCAGCCAGTCCTTTGGCTGAAAAATTCAAACAGTATATATTCTTCAAACAGAAGGATTTATCCAAGTAACAACAAGTCCAGTCTGTCTAAAAGTCACAACTCACAGTTCATTTATTTGAGTGACATAAAAGTGGTAAGCGCTTTCGCTAGATAGTTTCCTCAGACCTTCAAGGTGAGTTGTGAATTTTACACAGACTGGACTTCTTACTTGGGTAAATCCTTCTCTTTGAAGAATATATGCTGTTTGAATTTTTCAGCCAAAGGCCTGGTTGCCTCATTGTAATCATGAGTCTTGGTTTAATAATAATACTTTTGTAATTTATGTTGAGGAATGAATGAAATACAGGTAAACAAAAATCATCTTATATCTTCTCTTTATAAATGAAGAAGAGATCTACAACAGGAGACAGGTGGAGAGGCAGAAAGTCAGATTGTTTGAATCCACTTGTAAGCCTGAATAACATAATAAATAGCATTTCTCTCTTTAACTCATTTTATCACTGCATATAATGAAATACTAATTAGTAATTGAAGCACTAGAGTGCATACAGTACATTACTGCAAGCAAGAGTGACAGATATTTTGGTATATTAAGTGCAGTATTTCTGTCTTTAACTCATTCTATTGCTGTATATAATGAACTACTCTATACACAGTAGTAACTGAAGCACTGGAGTGCATTCAGTACATTACTGTAAGCAAGAGTGAGAGATATGATAGTATGTAAGTGCAGTATTTCTTTCAAATGATTTTATTACTGTATCCAGGATTCGCTCCCATGCATACAGCACATCGGGCAACAAGCGCCCTTCAGCACTTGATGTTTCCGTAGCATTACAGGTTTTACAGGGTTGAGTTGCAGCCTGAGGCCCAAGCCTCTTCAGAGGGTGGACCACACACTCACATGCACACACTCACACCTAGGGCCAATTTAGTGACTACTCCACCTACTGCATGTCTTTGAAAGGTGGGAGGAAAGTGGAGCACCCGAAGGAAACCCACACTAATGCAGGGAGAACATGTAGACTCCACACAGAAGGCACCCCAGCTTTATTACTATATTTAAAGAAATAATACAAAATAGTAAATGAACCGAGTGCATGCAGTGTGTTACTGCAAGCAAGAGTGAGAATTTTCAGTATATTAGTCTATCACTCTGCCTTTAACTGATTTTATAAGATGCAAGTATTTATAGTGGGTGTTTTCAGTACAATATTGCAAACAGATGAATAATAGGCACAAATATGACCATTATGTTTGTGTAGTAGACTGTAATATGTAAACCCCATGATAACTTGATAGCAAACACTGTCCTGTCAGGTAAGCATAAGCAGTCCCCATACAATGTCATCGAAAAGTCCACATAAGCACTTCCCGCACATTCAGGTAAGCATAAGCAGTCCCCATACAATGTCATCGAAAAGTCCACATAAGCACTTCCCGCACATTCTGTTTTACTTCACTGGAGATTTATAAAATGAAAGTGTTTTAAAGTAAGAAACTGAATGCTGGGTAGCATGAAGTGTGAATTTATTGTATCTATTTTCTGTTTTGTCCCCCCACCTTTTTTTCTTTTTTTGTTATTTTAATTATGGATTCCCTTGTCCTTTATTATTTTTCTCTCATTTTTTTTTTTTTTATATAGTTTAAAAATCCTCTGGAGAGACCTAGGCATGTACCTACCATGTTTGGCTCACTCTGTACATGTCCAGGGATGTCCTTGCAGGGTCAGGGCAGTAGGACTTGTCCTGCAGGCACCATGGCATGTGGCTGCCTGGCAAGCCTCACTGAAATAAGGCTTTGGGGCATGGTTTAAGATGTGCTGGATTATGCATTGGGCAGATGGATTCAGCCAATCAAAGCTTTGCTACAGTGTGTTCAAGACACAATGTCCTAGATGAGCCAACCACTGCACTACAACATGCTCCTACCCTATTGATGTTCTCCACTGCACCACCATCTAGTAGGTGAAACATTTGCGGGGCTGTGGGCTGGGACTCCTGCTGGCAATTCTTCAACCCTTCTTCCTTTATGTTTTTTCCTACTCCATCTTATCTGCTTCCCAACCAAACCATCCTACTATGTAAAAAAAAAAAAAAAAAAAAAAAAGGTTAAAAAATAGGGGAGTGTCTATGGTCTACCAAAAAGATTATGCCCCTCCTCTCCCACCACCTCCAGCACAACCCTTTTGTTGTGTTACTTGCTGTGTTTCCCTCTTTGATATGTCTCTCCTTTTTCAATCTTTCCTATCTCCCCCTTTTTAGTCTTTAATTAAACCATCATGGTATCAATATAATGATACCACTACATAAAACACTGTATAAAACATATAAACCCCTTTACCTATTTTAAAATATTAATAATAAAAGCTGCATAGTCTGCCTCCTGCCTTAAGTTTTTCAAGCATAACTGCTCATAGTTATGTTTGTCCACAGTATCAAAAAATATATGAAATAATACAAAGTCTACAGCTTTCATGTACTACGTTGTATGTACTAAATGCTTTATTTTAGGCCCTTTACACTTTTGCCTGAAGTGGGCATGTTTTTCAAAACGGCTTCTCTTTTCCTTTTTCAGGGGTAATACTCTGTGCTTATGTTATTTGCATATACGTGTGGCAGCACTTATCGCAAATAACTGCTACTTATTTGCTAACTCCCGAACTATGAATACCAATCCATAAAATAGTAGAGTAATGATTTTTTTTAGCCTGATATATATTTCACTGTACAGAATTTAACATTTAAGTATTTACCAATATATGCTACTTAACCAGAAACTTTCTTTACTAAGCAGCATTCTTTTACATTAGAAAAGGGATGGAGTGCAATATTTTAAACAAATGGTTTAGTCTAGTTGGCAGTCAACGATAACAGTAAACACTGCTGTGAAATGTATAGAATTGGCTTCCAGTGCAGGCTGGTTCTTTGCCCCCTGATGTCATCTTTTTCTCCTATGCTATGCATATAGAAAATTCTTATCTATTAAGCTTTGCACAATACTTCTGTGAAAGCTGCTCTTCTCTTGCAATTTGTATAATATTTAAGGTTGCCAAAATCATCTAATATATTCAGACTTTTGAGTTCAGGATATAACACAAAGAATGCTGAATCAAGCAGTCAAGATTAAAATTGAGGTGGTATAAATCAAGTATCAAGGTGCACAGGAATAAGGGGCCTCATTTCATATTTCTATAAATAGAGTTGATAGATACAGATATAGATATAGCTAGCTAGAGATAGATAAAACCAGAAAGGTATTTCATACGCCTTTTGAGGGTGGTATCAATGTCATGTTTGCAAAAGCTGTGTGGTTTCCAAAGGGCTTGCATATACTAAGCTGTTCTGCTGCAATACTACATTATAGACAGGATGATGCTCATGTAATTCAGTTACATGGAGGCTTAAAAAAGGGCAGCAACTCTGAAGAAAAAAACACAGGTCTTTGGTTTCCCTTCCAGCATCCAGTATATCACAACACAGAAATCAATAGTGTTCACATGTATCTGTATCCTTTAAAACTTAGAAATAAAGGGTTGGATACTGACATTCATAAGACAAAATAAATATTATTTCTCCTTATTATGCTACAGTCTGTCAAACTTTAACATTCCTGCTATCTTCCATCAGTAAACTATTTAAAACATAACTTTTTTTTTATTTCCCATGCTTTTAGGTAAGAAAGAAAAACATTATGTATGCCTTCTAAACCCTTTGTTAACTTGAACTAACTTGGCAGCAAGTAAACCAACTAAACTATACATACTATTAAACAAAACATTCTACTCAAGACATCTCAGTTGTACCTCAGGAGTGATCTTTGTCCACATATGCATGTATGTATGCATGCACTGATTAATTTATATGCATTTAGTACAATGAGTCCCGTACCATATGGTGCATGATAACATCTTATAACACTTTACCTGTATAACTTTGTTTAGTTATTAAAGGCTTATCTTCTTTGCTGCTCTATACAATTATACTGGAATGCATGCCTTGTCCAAATGTATAACATTTGTCTCATTTGGTTTCCCCAGGAGACAAAGAGAAACTTTGAAGTTTAGGGTAAAATAAGCATATCTTGGTCTGACAATAATATAAGCATTCTGCCTGCATTCCTTTACACACACTCAGTTTTGCTGATAAGGTGGTACCAAGGAATGTTTCCCAGTGACAATAACTATAAATGTTCACACCCATCTGATGACTGTGCTCACAATGCCTTATAGGCAAATTATGATTTCATTGTGCTATATATAGTAGGCAAAGCAGAAGGGTGTGAACAGTAATTTGAAAGGTAAAGATAAGCTTCCCATTTTACTTTCTTTTTTTTATATAATGGAATAGAAGCAAACCTGAAACATTTTATCCTGGATAAATATATGTACATGAATGGAAATAAAGACAGGAAGATGACAACTTAAATTAGTAGTTTCTTTGTGTGCGTGACATGTATGTGGGGAGGGGGCTGGTAGATGGGTCCTCTTCAAAGTTTTTAGTTCCCAAGATGTATTAAAAATAAAAAGAATGAGAGAGACTTTGAGTAAGCTAGTTAGTAACTGTGCCTGAAACAGGCAAAGAGTATACTGTTAGGGTCATTCTAAGCATACTGGTCTCAGATGCTGGTAAATATACCAGTCCTAAACTTTCTTAAGCATTCTGGTCTCAAACTGTGGCAAATCTATTGGTCTCAGGGTTGAAATAAGTACACATATCCCAAGTCTCACTGATGTTACATAATGTGAATCACAGCATTGTGAATTAATCCAAAGTATTTAAGGGAACAAAAAAAATGATTAAGCATCTTTGAAAAATGTCTGATGCTGGTAGTGTATTGTACCATGCAGCTTATATAGCTACATTCTTTACATAGTCACACTTATGTTAATTTTTCTGGCAGAGAATGTGCAAAGAAGAAAGTTTGAATATATAGCTGAGTATGATGCCACCCTAAATGCATGGCATGTTGATATGCGGTGCATAAAACAAGCACTTTGTTAGTAATTTTAATTTAAATTTCCATGTTTCTGAGTTTGGTGTTCATCTGACCTTTAACAGATTCCTCATAAACAGACATACTATTGAATGAAGTACATGTTTGATTACAAGCGTCATATGGTACAACCATCAGTGCTTCTATTGCCAGAATAAATGGTCTTTCCCTTTCTTTTCAGTCTATAAAACTGTAAATTATTTGTGAAGGTACTATTCATCCTACTTCAGAGAAAGAGTACTCTACATTTATCTAAAATCCAGTTCAGTGTCTGTTGCAATATTGCACAAACTTTGTGAGACATTGTCCTTTAATTTTACAATTTTTCATGTATGCTTAGCAAACATGAAGTAAAATAAAATTGGCACCTGCAGTCCGACAATGTTTCAGCCACTGAAAAGTTATGTGAATATGAATTAATTCTTCATTACAATTCAGAAGAATACACACTGTGGAACAAAATTAGCACCTGCTTAGAGGACTTGATTTCTTTTTACGAAAATGATATTATCATAGGGGGGCTGCTTTAATAAGCTTTGTGTACCATCATGCTTTAAACACATAACTCCACAACCAACAAAACAGAGTCCAGATAAAATATTTGTGGTAAAGAGCTTTCAAAAATCAGCCATTTGGGTACTGAATTCAAGGATAACAATTTAAATTGAAAATAGATTTTAAATGCAATTTTATTGACTAAAATAATGTTACATTAAATGCAGTTATACAGAACATATTGAGTGGAGAGATGACTGACAGTTTACTGTACTTTTACACTGCAGTTCATATCTTTACTGGTTTCTCTTCTATAAGGAAGACAAGTTATGTCTGCACAGTATATTACATTATTCTCAAACTAAATAGAGGAGCTAGTGAATGAACCTGCCACTATGTAAAACATGTAATATTTGAATTGATTGGATTAACTAGTAACAATTTAACATTTTTTTTCCTAAGTCTAATGGCACAGGCATCATTCTATAGCAAGATATACCCTCCTTTAGGTGTTGCTAAAATATGATCATAACTGCATTATGAAGCAAAATATTAATTTGCAGTTTAAAGAGTCACTGATGTTGCAATGCAGCTCTAAGAACTGATTCTTCTGATGAAAATTCCCCACAATTAAAAATGTTATCCTTTTAATTTAACTATAAAATGGAAATTTATCTGGTCCATCTTCAGCTTAAAAGTTATTATCATTGCAATTCTATTTATAATTTTCTAATAATTTGGTTAGAACTGTGCTACTCCAAATGAGATCGATCTTTGAGGTACAAAACAAATATTTGCATATATTCTGGAGGAATCAGACATGATGTTTTACTAATTATTTCCCTCTTCAGGGCTGCATATGACACTCACCCTTCTTGATATAATCATCTGAGATTCATACTTCTTAGAGAAACACACACAGACCAACTTATGCTGAGGCACTAAAAGGCAATCTTGCCAAACCCTCAAAACCTCCTAATCCTATCCTCAGCAATCTCTAAGACACTTACCAAAAGTAACATCAAATACCACACATACGCCTACACCAAGCGGAGTCCCCAGAGCAAAGACCATAAGCCAAGTGAACACATTACCCAGAAATTTGTCGTAGGGGACACCATTCTATGATACACAGACTCCCCACTCTCCAGCCTGAACAAGGAGAATAATTTGTCATAGGGGACTCCATTCTATGATACACAGATGCCCCAATCACCATCCTGAACAAGGAGAAGAATTTGTCATAGGGGACCCATTCTATGATACACAGGTGCCCCACTCACCAGCCTGAAGAAGGAGAAGATAATGGTTATTTGCTAATCTGGAACCAGGATCCACTAAATTTTGTACACATTCAAGTCATTACATCACAGGCACCAGTATGAATCTATCATTGTCCATGTAGTCATTAATGACTTGCAACACACTTCCCTGGAATATATGAAGAGTGACATTTTTGATTTCTCTCTGAATATGTGCCTCAGACAGGTATATGCCTTGCATTAAGCACATTCTACCTTCACCAAGGATGATGCCACAGTATGAACAGAAGAGGAATTATTTCAATAATTGGTTAGTTTCTGGTGACTATCCAGGAAGATGCAATATCTGTCAGCATAGGAGGACATGGTTATCAAACATGTTGCCTTGCAAAGGATGATCTTCACCTGGCTCCCCTAGGCTTCTGAATATTGGGTAAAACTTTATCCACCCCCTTAGAGCCTTATTTATGCAATGCCAAATTGACAAACTTACTGACATACTAAATATAATCCAAATAAACCTAACGGTGTCAACTACTCAGTACTAGGAGCCTGAACAAGAAACTCCACACTCCACAAGCTTTCCTTATTCTGGAGAATATAGGCATATGTGCTGTAGCACAGACATGGTTTAAACCAACAATAAGTACTCTGGTTCTGCAAGGCTTCATTGCCTTCCACACATTTACCATCAGCTGCACAGACAGTGGCAAAAGATGAAGGAGTCTCATTCTATAGTTTTATCAAACATCTTTATTGAATGGCTTTGAATGGAGGAATGCAATGGTTATCCATCTTCACCTTGGAAAATACAGACCTATTAGTCTAGCTAGTCTAATATGAAAAGTCACGGAATGAATTATCATTGTGACATAGGCAAATTTACCTGAGGAAAAATTCTCTGAAGTCACTTGGGGTATAAAACTATCTATGCAAACATTTCCAGGCAAAAATTCTAAATCTTCTAGATTTTGTTGCATATTTGGGAGACATACATATACCCTCTCATTGTTTCTTTGTGAATTGCTTAGCTAATCTCTCTTCCCAATCCTTTCTAACCTCCTCTGATTGATTCTTATACTTATTATGTAATATTTTATATGCCCTACTAGAGCCTCATTCTATATTAGCAACAAACATAACTCTATGTTGGTTAAACAGGATGATGCCCTGGAATATATCTATGTATAAACCATAATCAACGAAGCCCAATACCATATCCTAGCAAACTATAGGTCACCCTCTATATTGCTACAATTCCATACTCTATTGAAGGGAGATTTTAACTACCCCTGTATAACAAATACCCTATTCATGGGAGGCTTTAACTACCCATGTACAGACTGGGTGGGACTGGCTCATACTTGAAGACACAATGATTCCTGGACTTTATTTATGCAAATACCCTTGACCAGATATTGCATGTACCTAACAGAGGTTCACACATACTGGACCAGGTACTCACCAATATGGGAGAGTACCACTCCCCTCCCCAATGCCACATCCTCACTGGTGAGGTTGTACCACAAAGCTGTCACCTTCAAAATAAATATCAGCTCAGCAACCTCTGCAAACTATGAACTATTCCAAAGCAAACTGTATCCTTTTAAATAACAGTTTGTCAAAATTCAATGCCCATCCCAACCCAAGTTCACACAACAAGGTATGCAAAACTGTTCACAGACATCCTATACAACCATGTAAATATCTGCATAGAGGCTGCTATATCTATTAGAAGTATGACAAAACAAACCCTAAAAACATACCACACTGGTGGACTCCTAGCCTTAATGGGATATAAAATAAAAGGAAAAAAGCCATGGTTAAAATCAAGACAAAGAGATCGCATAACAATAGATGCTCTCTCATTAAACTAAACAGAAAATTAAGAGAACTAATTCAGTCCAACAAGGCAAATTATGAGGTTAAGATAGCCACGCAGGCTAAAGACAACCATAAGCACTTCTATAGTTATTTACAAAGCCCCAAATGCAGCACTCATCAGCGTGCTGAACTTGTGGTCAGTGATGCCACCTTCACTTAGCAGAATGACATAGTAACTTTGCTGCTATCAAATTCAGCTCAAAGTTCATCCCCATTCCCCTCTGACTACCCCATTTAATACTTATTAGCATACCCCCCCAACAATTAATAGGAAGCAGGTCATTTCAGTGCCTGCTAAAGCCAAACATACAGCCTCAATGGAACCTGACAATATCCTGGTATACCTCCTAAATACTTTGAAACACGACCTATCAGGACCACTTTAGTCACTTTTCAAGTATAGTCTCAAAACAGGCTTTGAATGGAGGAATGCAATGGTTATCCATCTTCACCTTGGAAAATACAGACCTATTAGTCTAGCTAGTCTAATATGAAAAGTCACGGAATGAATTATCACGTAAATGATCAACAAAGAGACTGGCAAACCTAAGACACTGGACCCAACACAGTTTGGTTTTGTCTACTGAACCTGGTGGACTTCTTTGAGAAGGTCACCAAGTAAATGGATGAGGGGAATAAACTGTTGAAAAAAGGAGGGCAAGCCCCCCTGCACCCTCTACGTGGGGGTCAAGCCCCCCACACTCCCCGCTACTTAAATATATGAACTCCAAGATCGCACCTCATTCAACAGAATGGAAACCGCCCCTTACAGACATTTCCATTGAAATGCTCTAACTTGTAAAAGTTCAAACTTATGTTCTCAACTGTATAAGGTTTGAACTTGTACAAGTTTCCCTTGTTATGGTCTATTCTAGCATTGGCTAGGAAAATAATAACTAGAAATTGGATTTCAAATACACCTCCTTCGTTCAATGAATTTAAAAATGTTATGAATATAGTGTGCCATATGGAAATAAACACAATTAGGACAAGAACAAATAGAAAAACATCTTATTATATTGTATGGGATAATTTACAAAATTTGTTAAAAAAATTTTAATTTCAATAGCATGGTATTTTAGTTTAATTAATTGATATGATTGTAGTGGATGTCTTTGTGAATACTTTAGTTGTTTTGTTGAATATTATAATAATACCTATTTTTAATTACTTGTATAAAATTGTTATGATATTTCTCTTATATGTTAAAACAATAAACCTGTTTTGAAAAAAAAGAATACTTACTGTGAGATGTTAACAATGCAGCTCGCATTTGTGCTCTGCTTATCTACATGCAAACAGGTGTTATCTTGCATGTGTGTACACTTTATTAACCATTGTGCAAAGCTGCTGCTTGCTGTTCTTTGGAACTGTATATATGATGCTTTATTATTGATATTTATTGCCCATTTCTTTTGTGTGACATAAAACTACATGTGGAAACATTGCAAACTAAGGGCCTGATCTAATTATATGTCATATATTTAGAATACATCCATGTGTTGGCCACCCTCCCACCAAGCATTACAACCCTGTGGTCTCAGTACTTTTTCCACACATATATCAACAACACTACAAAGTGTAATATTTAATGTTGTGTGCTTCCTCATGGACAGGACCAGTTGGTGGTGCTCACAACCTTGCTCTGCTAAACTCAAACATCCATCTATACTCAGTAAGGATACTTCTGTTTTTACACAGCTATGCTTCTAAACTGCCTAGTGCTATTAGGCTAGTAGCCTCATATGATCCTATGAAGCTATGTGTCTATGCAGGCCTCCTAAGCCATTGTTCCTCACATGGCCTGCTGATGTCATCTACTATAAGTGCACCTGCACTCTTGTATAAATCAAACTTGTATCATGGTACTTGCATCAAGTAATGTGTTCTGTAGTCTGTGCACCTAGGTAGGTAGAGGTTCTCTTTACTCTGCAGTCAACTGTGTGTGTCTAGTCAGCAGATTAGATGTGGTATCCTTCAGTTACATTGCCAATGGCATGGATTGCCAGTGTCTTGATACTTGCACAAACCTACACATACATATCATGCAGCCCTCCCAACATATTGTCTCACACATCGCCTGCTGATGTTATCTACTATAAATTCACCTGCACTATTCTATAAATCAGACTTATGTTGTGGCACTTGCATTAAGTACTGTGTTTTGCAGTCACTGTACTTAGCTAGGTAGGGGTTCTATTCTCACTGCAGTAAAGTGTGTCTGTCAGCTGTTGCTTGACATTGCCAAGAGCATTTTACACCAACCTTTGTAACATTTATCTTGTGTTTATCAGACAGTACTGATGCCATCAGCTCTAAAGTGTTGTCTGACACACACCATGTCAGAGCTGAGCTGTGGCGCTTGCTTAAGGTACTGTGTTCTGTAGTATGTGTACTTAGATATATACTATTCTCGCTGCAGACAACTATGTGTGTGTGTGTGTGTGTGTGTGTGTGTGTGTGTGTGTGTGTGTGCGTGTGCGCGTGCATGTGGGCATCTGTGAGCTATTGCCTAACATTACTGAGAGCATTATACACCAGCATGTGGGACACTTATTCTGTCCTCAACAGACTCAATTGATATCACCAGGTATATGATAGTTTTGGATATGCAGTAATCCCACCAGGGAATAGTCAGACAGTGGGTTGAAGGCCACACAGACATGACCGCATCCTATACCAGGCAGATTACAGTGACATGGCTTTTAATCTGTCCACATACATCATGGCATGGTTTGTAACTTTTGTGTTATGTTGATGAGCAAGGCCTGCGGTCTCTCCAGAAATGCTTTCTAGATCTAAGTTGACATTCTCAGTGGATGTAAGGCAATCTGCAGTCAGAGCTGCAATCCATTAATTATCCACACCATATAAAACAGCTACCCTGTAGCTAGGAAAATTGATGTTGAAGAGAGTTCTATATGTTTGGAACAGCGAGAGAAGGCATTTTCTTCAGGATATCTGTACTGAAGGCATGGTTCCATTTTGTCACCTACATACTGCATATGTTGGAATGTATTTAACAGTAATGTGAAGCACAGGCTTTTACACTATCCATAGGCATTACTTAGAAGTGTACTGACGGCATGTTCATGTTTGTCAAACCATTTCAGAGGTAGACATGATTGGCAAGACCTAAAAATACATGGCTCTTGTGAGGGCTGTGAAGTAAGAAACTGCAATGTGTATAATTACTTTCTAACATGTCTTTTACAGGATTTTCCATTCCAAACATATTGTGCACATCACAGGTCACACCATGATATTCAGATCTTTGCACTATTTCACAGTACAGCATTTTATTTTCTCTTTCCTTAGTTTTCTTCATTTAAATTTTCTTTTTTGTCACTGTTTATGTGATGCAACTCATAGCACAAACACTGGAATCAGATAATCCAGACTTCCCAGTAAGCATACAGCCAAAAATAGAAAAGTTACTATATCCTATATTCCTGTCAGTGTATTCCTGCCATGTGGATTGGCATGGCCTTCACTTTTGCCTAAAGCACATACACAAAGGCCCGTATATCAAATAACCCTGAAATTGCATTGTTTGCTAATGCTGCGGTATGCTTACTATTACACACTCTTGAGCACTATGTTTGTATGATGATAAGCATTTTGCAACATTTTCAAACAGTGTGCACACTCCCCATAAGTGCAATAACTGCAATTGGCAGTAAACCATCATTCTTCTTTGGTCTTGATTTGTGGTACACATGGCAGGTGTTCTTGGAGAGAGACTGAGATTCCATGCTCAAAGATGGAGTGTCTAGGAGTCCTAAGTGTTTATTGGACTCCTAGCAAAGGAACATGGGCCCAGGATATTGCAGAGGGACTATTCTGGATCAGAGTACAAATCATAGACATAGGATAGTCTTTCCCAGGCTATGTCCGGTGCTGCTGGTATCCCTGCACTGATGAGCAATCTAGACACCACTACAACTACCTCCAGCATAGGAAGAGGGATACCCTTGAATGTTGGATCAAGGAATGTAAGATGTGGGACACCCCACAGATGTGTAAATATCAATTACAATGACTACTTGTAAGATTTAAAAGCTGAATGTAGTCAGGACTGGTATTCATAATGGTATTACGTTTTTCATTTTTTTCCACAACTGTCATAAAGATGGACCTGAATGTGAGAACCCATGCCACTATATGGGCCTGGATGAGAGAAGCATGTGGTATGTATGCAGCAGAACAGTACTGTTGCTATAGTATTAAATGTTTAAGATAGACCAAGAGTACAGTATTAGATAGTCAGAGGTCATGGGTTCACATACCACACTTCCCAGCTATACAATATTGTTAATTTGTCATCAATATTTTAAAGTAAATACAAATCTCTATACCAGTGGCACAAATGGCCTGCTGTAAACTGTAATCTGTATAATTGGAACATGCATATGTGCAATATATGTACACATCAAGGATTGCATGTTGCAATTTGTAGTACAGTGTGCATCTGTTATGAGCTGGGTAGTCTTAAAAGTAAAATGGTTATTTGTTAGGGGTTGGTAGTCTTTAAAAAAATTAACAGAATAGAGCCAAATAATTGTATCAATGCGCTGTATGTCAGATATGACTTTACTAATGTTATCCATTTTGTTTCTCACCGTAACCCTAATCTTCTTTTTTGTACAGCACAGCGGGGTAGGCCTAGCCCACAGTATTGTCTTACCCCCACTCTACTGGCTATGGCACTGAGGCCTAGCATGTCTGGAACACAACCTGAAAGCACCCCACTAGCTGGCCCCTTGAGTAGTTCTGACCTGCAGGTAAGGCCAGAGGTTCCCTCAGGGAGCAGTGGCAGAGATAGTGATTTTATTGCCCATGATGAACTGCCAGGATTGGGGCATAGGATCATGCACTGCACTGTTGATGCTCAATTCCACCAGACAGAGATGCTGCTCACCATAACTGTACTTGACACAAGAAGGAGATTCAGACATTGGGCACTGCAGCCATTGGTGCAGTGAGGTGACAATGATGACAGTCCAGTGGGTGAGGACTCGATTCTCACTGTCACCAAGCTTGAGGACATTGGGTTCTTAATGTCACCACCCTCACTCCAACCATAAAGTTCACCAACCTCTTGTCTCCTTCACCATTCCTGTGACTTTTCTTGTATGTCATATCTGTCTGTGAATGCTTCCTCACTACTGAACCTAACTGGCGCAGACATACTTATGTCCCTTCAACTACATTCCTCTCTCCCGACATTGAGAATCGAGTCCTTACCCACTGGACTGTCATCACTGTCACCTCACTGCACCAATGGCTGCAGTACCTGATGTCTGTGCCTCCTCTGGGTATTCAGTACAGTGATGTAGAGCAGGCACTCCATCTGGCATAGATATGAACCAACAGTGTGACACACAATCCTACACACCAATCCTGGCAGCTTGTCATGGGTGATAAAATCAAAACCTCTGCCACTGCTCCCTGAGGGAACAACTGGCCTATTTTGTGGGGCATAACTACCCGAGGGGCCAGCTAATGCAGGGGTGAAGAGGGGTTGCTGCCTGGTTGTGTCCCAGATGGGCTGGCCCTCAGTGCCATAGCAGCTGCAGTGGGGGCAGTAGAAACCTGTGAGGCAGGCCTACCCCACTGTGCTGTGGAAAAAAAAGAGAATATAAGGTTAGGGTGGGAGAAAAAAAGGGATACCATTAGTAAGCTTATATGTGACATAGAATGCATTGATACAATTATTTGACTCTATTATGTTACCTTTACGTTTAAGACTACAAACTCCTAATAAATAGCTTTTTTACTTTTAAGACTACCCACCTCATAACGGATGCACACTGTACTACAGATTGCAGCAAGCAATCCTTTTATGTGTGCATATATTGCTCATATGCATGTTTCAAATATACTGATTACAGTTTACAGCAGGCGATTTGTGCCACTGGTATAGAGATTTGAAATTGCATTGCAATATTGATGAAAACTTAACAGTATTGTATAGTCGGGAAGTGCGGTTTTTGAACCCACACCCACTGACTGCTTTCTAATACTGTACTGTTGTTTTTGCCTACAAGCTAATGCATGCATAGTTTCCTTTTTCAGTTGAGAGATGCATGCTCACTTTTATTTTTGAACATGGAACTGTTGATTTGTGCTACAGACTATTGCATGCATACTTGCTTTTACAGTTGAGATATGTGTGCTCAATTTGATACATCTGTGTAAAATACCAAAAAAAGCTGTTTTTAACTTTTAACGCTACAATAATAGTACGGCTCTGATGCATACATACCACATGCTTCTCTCATCTGGACCAATCTATCCCCATGGATTCATGCATTCAGGTCTCTCTCTGTGACAGCTGTGGAAAACACGGAGCAGAACAGAATGCCATTATAAATACCAGTCCTGACTATATTCAGCTTTTAACTCTTGCAAGTAGTTTATGTAATTCCCAGTCTTACATTCCTCAACCCAACGTTCGAGGGTATCCCTCTTCTTCCTCTGGAGGCCATTGTACTGGTGTTTACACTGCTCACCAGTGCAAAGGATACTGACATCATTGGCCACAGCTTGGGAAAGACTATCCCATGCATCTGACTTGTACTCTGAGCCAGAAAAGTCCCTCTGCAACAGCCTGTACCCATATTCCTTCACTAAGAGTGCAACAAACACTTAGATTTCTGAACACCCCATCTTTGAGCACTGAACCTCAATCCCTTCCCAAACACACCTGCCCTGCTACCATGGATCAAGACCAATGCAGAATGATGTTTTCCCAACAATTGCAGTTATTGTGTTTAATGGGAATGCACACACTGTTCAAAAGTGTTGCTCAATGCTTACCATCATGCAAACATGGTGCTTGGCATTGCACACCTTCAAGCTCCACATTTTAATTATGTTAAGCAGAGCAAACATAAAAGTATTTTAAAGTGTTACATACACTTGTATGGAAACCCAGTACAATCTGGACCCAAAAAGGAATGGACTGATGCATTAACAGGTGGTGCCACAGACTCAGTTGAGTATCAGGTGTATTTTAGAGACTGAATAGCAACTGGCACACTTAACTGCTGTAGCATACACCTGCTATGTAATTCAGTCTGTGGCAGCAAGTATTAATGATCTTAATGCAGTGATACATTTCTTTTTAGGGCCAGATTGTACTGGGTCCAAATACAGCTGTATCTAATACCTTTAACTGCTTTTGTATCAGCACTGCTGCATGTGCACAATTGTGCAGAAATGCTTTACAGGATATAAATGAGGAACATAGAACAGTGGTGACATGGGGAGCAAGCAGGAGAAGACAATAGGAATTCCTCGCTAAACTGAAGCAGTTAGGAATTCTTGTATGAAATAAATGTACTGCAAAACTGACTCTGTGGCAGCACATTTTAATGCATTGATACATTCCTTGTTGTTTGGGCTGGATGGTACTGGGTTCTAACACAGGTGTATGTAGTACATTTACATACGTCTATGATACATTGACATAAATTTATATACAGGTGTCATTCACCATTGCTTAGCGATGGTGCACAATGTGCTCCATCTTCCAGTAATGCTTTATAAAAAAGGAAATGGGGAAGATAGAACAGTGGTGATATGGCGAGTAAGCATGGTGGAGTGCAAAGGGAAATCCCTGCTAAAATGTCACAGTTGCTACTGACTGTATAAAATACATGTTCTACTTAAGTGATTCTGTGGCACTACCTATTAATGCTTTTATCCATTCCTTTTTGAGGTCAGGTGGTACTGGGTTCAAATCCAGGTTTATGTATATGCTATTCAGACAGTTCATGCTAATGTACAACCTATTTATTCTGGTAACTTTCTGGATATGGAAGTGCAATATTACATACCTGTACATATTTTATGGGCTGCTGTCCCCCATTATGTATGCTTTTTATCTTGCTGAAAGGGGGTGACAGGTATGTTTCTGTTTCATCGTAACACATGTTTATGGGACAGTTTATGTCACTATTTCTGTTTATGTATCCTTGCATTATGTAGGCCTTTGTGGAGAAATGTTGGTCAGAATCTGTGCTATATGTGTACCCCTAGGGGTCATTGTGGCATTTCATGCAAATCTGCAGACAGCTGGTGTTTCCACTTATAAGGGATTGCTATCCATGTTTGCTTGCAAGGCTTCACAACCAGCAACAATGCCTCAAGCTGAGCTGCAAAACCTTGTTTAGCTTCTCTTTGCTTCATTAATATGCATTGTGCAATGCTGGGTAATGAACACAGTAGTGTTAGCAGGAGCCTACACAGAGTTTATTGAATTATAGGGAGTTTTTTTATACTCAGATCATTATGTATAATAGGACAGGTTTCACATTTACTGGGAGCAAGAAACCAGATCTACAGATATAATAAAACAGAAGAGTCTGTATCAAAACAGAGATATGCCTCATTGTGATAGAGGAACAAAGCACATGCAAATTTTGCACATAATTATCAGACACAAAGTCAATTTACTGTGTCTAAGAAACAGCAATGAAAGTAGAGAACACCAAAACATGGCAATGTGGGTTACCATATCCAGACATGGCTCAGGTCAAAGGCAAACATCATAAAGGGTAATGCCTCAATGATGAAAGAGAGCATATATAAATAAAAATCACAGTGCTGGTAGTACAATCTTTATGGTGTAATAGTGATCATTATAATATGTTCCTGCAAATTAAGCAGCATAACGTGGCAACAGATATAACATACTTTGGAGAACTCATGCAATGAACATCATCATATCATGCAGCTGGTTTATCACAGTGGAATATCCTGCATATTGTCCACAGTATAGGTCATGCACATCAAGCTATGCAGACCATATAAAAACTGCACGAAGCAGGCATGACATTACATAACCATATCAACACAACAAGAGCAACATCACCGTGTAAACTTTCACACAGAATCCGATGTAATATACATACATAAATCTGTGAAATACAGCACATTATGGGTACAAGAAAAGGCCAGTGTCATGTATTATTATATGCTACATAGCACAAAATATGCCTGTGGCATGTACTATTATATGTTGCATATTACTCCCTTATGAAATGCACAAGACAAGGTGAACTCAAATACACCACAAGCACCATGACCTAGTGTGTTATCAAACAGTAGTTAAACTCAGTGGTACTGAATGTAATTAGAATCTATTGCATGCCATCCATGCATTCAACAGAGCATGAAGGGTTCCCAGCTAAATTCCAAATGTAAAAATCAATGAAAATGTAATTGTTATGGGGGATTTAATTACACAAACATTAACTTGCTAAATATCAAATAAAACTGTCAGTTGAAAATATAATCCTTATGGGAAATTTAACAACAGTAACTCAGCATCAAATTAATTATATTAATTATATTAACTAAAATGATCTGCAAAAAAAAAAATACAAACTCCAACTGTAGATTGTAACATCTTAGTTACTAACAAAGCTGCTCCCTACCTATGGTTGCACCCTGTTCATGTAACAAACATAATCACAAAGAGATTGTTCTTATACATTACCAACAGAAATTATGATGCAGTAGTAGCCCAGCGTAATAAAGATCAGCAGGAACAGGTAGCTCTAGTTTATCTCCTCACACTATAGGATTACAGGATCATAGAAGGTAACTATGATAATGGCCCTAGAGCCTTTTTAAGTCCAGCCATTCATGCCCCAGTTTTTTCAATTATCAGTGCCCATGGACTAGAATGCCTTTTGTATATGCCTGTCCATCAACAAACTGCCACCGTCCATAAGGACCACAGTTGAAAGCCAGGGGGTGAATTTGTGATTTGCCACTCATAGGTCCAATCTGCTTTTCAACAGGCTTACGACTGTATTTCCCATGAACAATGAGTCTGTGCCAGGGAATGGGTAATCCCTGAGACACATATCTGTCTATTCAACATGTTTTGTTTATGTCACAGATGAGGTTCAGATCCTTAGACTGGATAATTCTAGTGGTGTTTGTTTTGTGAATGTGTAGGGGATCCATCAGGGTTGGACCAAAGAATGCCTTGTAGGTTACGCATCAATCTCCCTTAGTAGTTAGTAAGAAACTGAGTACAGGAACAGGACTTTGATATGGTCCACACCGAACATGTTATCTACACCCTGTATTCTTGTAGGGAGGAACCTCTGTGGCCACTCCATCTGTTGCAAATGCTTGGTCAGGTACATGCTGAAGGGTGCACTGTACTCAATTACTGGTCTAATGAGGGCCAAGTATAGGTAAATACTAGGCAATCAGTTTGGAGATTATTACAGGCCTAGCCAATAACCCAAGGTCAGAATCAAGCTCTGTACCTTGTGTCTATGAGGTAAAGACATTAACTATTGTGCCAAACCCTCCAGAACTAGCTGCCTGAATCCATGTTCCATTGCTGACACTGTAGTGCACAAACAGGATTGCTACATTCTTAAACTGATGTTCTACAGATGAGATTTTAAACAGAGGTCTAGCCCAGGTGGACATAGAAGATATTATGGCATCCATTGAATTAGTACATTTTCAGTCCATTCTTGATACAGAATTTGCATAATTAAAAATTAAAAAATGAATACCTTGGTGATAGACTAAACTAGTAAACAGGTCAGAGGGAGAAGACCAACAAAGTTCCAGTATGCTGACAATACAGCATTATACGCAGAGTCTGAACAGGAACACCAACAAAAAGATAGGGGAACTGAATGTAAAATGGAAGGCACATGGGATGAAATGGAGTACAGACATGCCAGTCGGTATGGCAGCAATTTTGGAGAAATCAGAAAAAGCTGAAAATTAAGAAGGGAAAATATCTGAACAGATTAGCAGCTCAAGTATCTGAGAGGGGTGACTGAGGAGAAGGGAAGTCTGGATGAGGGGTTTGAAGTTAGAATCAAAGGGACTGCAGCCAAATGACACTGAGTGTCAGGGGTAGTATATAACAGAAGAATGCCAGGGTAGCTGAAAAGGAAGGTGTGCAAAACAGTGGTGTTACCAGTGCTATAGTAAAGAAAGCTGGGCAGTGAAGGCAGAGCAGTTGAAGAAGCTAGACGTGATGGAGATGAAGTGCCTGGGACTTGTGGAAGGATGCACACCAGGGGACAGTCCGAGTAATGACATCAGAGCAGAAGCCAAAGTAGCACAAATTGCAGAGAACATCAAACAGAACAGATTAAGGTGGTTTAGGCATATGTGCAAGAAAGCAGAAGTCAATTTGTTGAAGAAAATTTGGCAGAGACAGGAAGAAGGCAAGAGGAAATGAGGACGTCCAGCACAGAGTTAGATGGCTTGCATGAGAAAAGGTCTGCAGTAATCAGGCAGGACCACTGAAGAAGCCAGGAGTATGTACTGAATCAAGCGAGGTTGCCCCTCACATATGTAGAAAATGTGTAAAAAGAGGTTTATGATGATGAAGATCACATTGATTAATAAAAAATTAAAGAAATTAAATATTTCAATAAAATAACATAGCCTGTCACTTTTCATACTGAACTCTAGTCTCTCGTATAGTTTCATTTTCTGTTTCAAATATTTTACTTTTATCTCCCTATTCCGTTCTTTTATTGCATAGCATTCCACTACCCAAAAGTCCCATATTAAAAAAGCAATTATTTTGCACTTTTTTCTTTAATTCTTTAATCTCCTTCTGTCATTGATACATAGTCATGTCTGATAAAACAGCAATACATAATCATGTCTAATGAAATACCTCTCTATTTGAGACACCATTTAAAAATGCACATGCATAGTTTTAACTTTTTGCATATTTTTAACTTCTTGAAACAAAATATGCATATTTTTTATTTTATTTATTTCCTTTGTTAATAAGGTAAATGAACTGCACTATCTTCATGAAATGGCAACAGCAAACACATGAACAAGAACAAATAATATGAATATGCACTAATGGAGTACATAAATAGATAATTATTAACTCAAATTTTCTTTTGTTGTAAACAAGTATAAACTCTCTAATAAATATAAATAATAATAAGTGCATTCACTGCAAAACAGAACAAAAAAGAGAAATAATAATGGTAACGCTGAGTAAGATTATATCCCGACGTATCAACGACATTACTAATCCTACAAGGGTGTAGAGTATTTGCAGATGTCTCTTAAATGGGATCGCAAGGACAGCGACACTTGTATTTATCTTCAAGCTGAGCTTTTAGCATTTTGCTAAATAATGGAAGATTGTAACTATTTTATACATTTTGTGGCAAAATATTCCAGAAGTTTGAAGTGACTCTGCTAAACACACTTCCTTTGCCAGCTAAGGTAAATTGAGGTCTTTGTAATCTCCAGATTTCTCATATTGAAGTTATCATTTATAATAAATAAACTTATTTCTAAATCAAGGGAAATGCATGTTATTTATTAGTTAGAAAAAGTGATTGAGTAAGAAATAAAGCTAGTCTACATTGGTATCCACTTAGTTCCCTGAAATGTAACACAATATTGCTATTTACTACATTCCAGATGTATAAATCCTAGTATCTTATTATTTGCAGTTTGTAGCATAGCTGCGTTTTATTCTTTCCTTACTTTCTCCAGATGTTTTGGGTTTCTCATACTCATTCCTAAGTCAGGGTATGGAGTGCTATAACAAGCAAACATATTCTTTTCTTGACAGCAGTAACCTGACTCCATTATCTCGTCCTTGCTTGAAATGTGAGATACTTAAGCAAAAATCCACAAGTGGGAGTGGGTATATCAGGATTTATCCATGGTTGGCATGGCTTGATCCAGACAGCAAAGCCCGAATAATTAAGCAAAGCCAATTGTAAGTAAATTCTGATATACCCACACCCATGAGTCAATTATTGCTATTATAAAATGATGTTATTTAAGAAAGAAATTGCTTACCTTTCTTAAATAATGCCTTTGTATAATGGTGCTGTAGTATTCTTCTGCATTGTTTCCTTGTCTTATGTTTTTTTTTTTTTTTTTTTTTACAGTGAGGTAAACATGTGAACATTCTCTGATAATCCCGACAGTTCAGAGTTATGATAGTCTACCAAGACTGCAATGAAATACAATTAAAATCAGGTCCATTTCTGTTTCTTTAGTTTTGCAGAGCAAACCTGATTTTTTTTTTTTTTTTTTGTATTTTGTCTGCCCTCTGTAGCATATGTCAGTTGTAAAGTCTGACCACACAGTTGTACTTCTGGGGCTGGACTTTATTCTGTTGGTATATGCTTGATTTACAATGGGCTGTCCAATCAGTGTGCTCATTTTTGAATAACAATGATCAATCATTGTATAATCTGCATTATAGTTTCAGTTGGTTGAACACTTTACTAATTTGCTGTTCTGTGTGTGTGTGCTGAAGATCAGTGTTTGGTCCAGAGTAACATCAAAATGGTCCTGAGTAACATTAGAACATATGGGAGCAACATCTGGATCCTTACTTCCAGTTTTTATGTGTCCCAGACATCATAACTATTGATTTGTATAGTAATAACTAGACTGCTTTTATCAATCCAGTTCCTAACAGCAAATACATTATTTTGTAAATCTATATTAAGTTGGTTAGGATGTCTGAGGGCTTTCAGAAGAACTATATTACTGGTGGGCAATATAAAATCTTTGTCATGATGGCAGTCTTTAATAAAAAAACTGAGAGCAAAAATGTTTCAAACACATATACTTGTGGTACACCTTTTCGGGCAGTACCAAGATCTAAGCTGCTATTACTTATGTAAATTGTATAAGTTTTATAAGACAAGTAGATGGCAAATGACTGAAATACTTAATGAGCAAAACTGACTTATTTTAGCATATTCATAAGCAAATTGAGATCAGGTTTTCAAATACATGTCTAAGATCTAGATAAATGTTCCCATCATATACTACTTTTCTAGGACTGTTCCCAGTGGATAAGAATTTTCTATGGGTCCCTAATCATTAATTGAGGGGGTGAGATACTTTATGGAGGGATACTATAAAATAATGCTTAAAGTTTGAATATGTGACTGAGTGGTCCTGCTTGAATAAATCATCTGACTTCCAGCAGCATAGGATAAGTTAGTGAAAGTGCAGATTGTCTCAGTATTGTAAATTACCTAGTAATTTTTCAACTGATTTTTCTGCTGTGAGTTTTAAGTAGAAGGAGTGCATAGTCTAGATCAGTAATGGGGGGCCTTTTGGGTTTGGCATGTCAAATGCTCCTGGCACAAAATAATTCAGTGCACTTCACATGAACAACGAGTGCAAAAGCAGTGTCTTTGGTAACTTGGGTATTGGTGATAGCTAGCATGTCACCCAAAACGTCATGGCGTGTGCCACCTTTGACACGCTTGTCATAGGTTCACCATCACTGGTCTAGATCCTGGTATAGCAGGCTAATCGGGTGGAGGATCTATATTCATAGTCTTTCTTTCAGTGCCATGTATTTCATCGTTGGTTTTACTGGTATACCTGTACGCATTAAAATAAACAAAACACTCATACTTGATTCCCCTTCCCAGTCATCTTATATCTTCTGTCTTTTTGTACTTTTCTAGAATCAGTGTTTAACATATTTTAAGAATTTTGTAAACAAAACTCTCCCACAATTTTTGCATACCATTTTCTATCACTTCATTATTTATTAAATATTATGTATTTATGTTTAATATGTTCTTTATATCAACGTTTTATATGTTATATTTAATGTTTTGTAATTGTTCCACTTGCCAATTACCTCCTGACACTTTCTTCTTAGGACATTTCCTAATTTCTTATTATCTTCTTTCACAATTCTTCCCATAAATACTATCTGTAACACGGCTTATTGCATGACAAGGTGCACTGTATTAATACCACCTTTTTCTTTCCCTATGAAAATGACCCATCAATGGGATTTATCCAAAATTCCCATATTGTCTTAAATATGCTTCCATTGTAAAATCTTCAAGTCTTCCTTGGAAGCAATGTAGTCCAGCTGTAAAAGGAAGAAATACAGCAAGACCTCACATAGATGTGAAATTTTAAGTTATTATAAAATAAGAAAATATCTGAACTTGTACTGTGTCTCATAACAGACATTTAAAAGGAGACCTTTCTCAGGTATATGGGCACTTAAAGACAAGTATCTCTGGGAAATTGGCAATGCTTGGTTTTAGCAACCAGAAGTAACAACACATCTGAAAACCACTATAGCAGATTATATAGGAATGAAAAATGATCATATTGGTTCTGTGAAAGAAGTACTAAATTATATTAAAATAAGCACCAGTTCATATATTTTTAATAACAATATTGCACTTATTATGGAGATGAATATTTTGGTATATTGGCACCCTAGAAGGGCATTATTGCCCATGCCTGAAATATCTGTATGTGTGCATATGTGTATGCACATGCGTATGTATGTCCTGTACCAATCTTATAAGTATTGCTTTAATTAATGTAGCTTACTTGTAACCATAAATATATTGTCTCTTTCATCTTCTGAATCTTTTCCTCCATTTTCTCATCCCTACCTCAGGTACACCAAACTCTGTCACTATCACCTCTGTTTACTCTTTGCTTTATTCTCATATTTCTTTCTTTGTCATAATTTTTACTTTTCATATGGCATTAAACTAGGCTTTTCCCCCTTTTGTTAATACATTATAAATCCATGCACCTTTTTTTTATTCCTTAGCCAGAACAATCATGGCATTTATGTATGTCATTATAATCAGTAAATATTACCCCCCCCCTCACAAATCAGTCACTTTTACCGCATTCCATCCATTATCCTCTTCAAAATCTTATCAATACTAAAATAAAAACAGAAATATATTTGGGGTACATCCCTGTTTAATGCCTTTCCCATTTACACACTAACTACCACCACAGTGATTTCTCATTAGCTTTATTCCTAAATTATAATACTCTATATGTCCTTAAAAAATACTAAAGTTGCATTTCTTCCAATATCTCTGTCGCTATATCCAGGTCAACACTATCAAACACATTCTCTGTAGCCAATCCAGACATAAACCTTTCCTGTCTTCTTGTCACTTCCACTCCTTCCCTTTGGATGCAGACTCGGACAGTTCTTTAAAAGAAAAATACTTTTGATATCTTTATCTTCAATCATTTCATTTCTACTCATAATTTCCATTTGCTTCCTAATATTTAGAGTTAAATGTTCCATTTCAAAATATTACACGGCGAGCCATTATATTCATTTCTAGTCTATCAAGACACGCGTGTAAAGTCACATCACTTTCAAAAACTACATAATTTGTATTATTAATAACTCTTCTCAAATTTCTGCACAAGCCCCCAAAGACTTTACAATGTTTTCTCCTAAAAGGTAACTTTTTAGAAGTCCTTTGCTTCCTCCATACTACATGTGACCAACATTCTATCTCCTCACCACCTCTGTACTTTGAAATGTCTTTATTTTTTTGTGATCTCATGTATAAAAGACTGCATTTGTTTTTTTGGATTGTCATCTTTTCTATTTCTTGAGCCTGCACATCTGGACCTTTGCACAATATATCATCAGGGCTTACTGCTCATTCAGCAACCATAGTGGAGCCTTTGAATCCAACAATCCCTACAGGACATACTGTCACTTCTCTAACCTCTATACCAACAAAGACCAGAGCATCTCTGAATAAGATGCATGGAATTTTCAGGATCAGCCCAGGGAAATGCAATAAACAAGATAATAAAGTTGTCATATTCAAATAGATGAATGCAGAGTGATGAACAGAGAAGACAGTTCTGCAAGCAAGCTAACAACAGTATAACTAAAGGAACAACTATAATTAAGCATTTTATGTAGATGTATTTAAACTGTAATAGAAGGTATATAACTGGTTCAAAATGCAACATACACAGTAAATATTTAATATAAACAATTAGGTATAAAGGAGAATGGAACGTAGAGTGAAAGGAACATGGGAAAACTGAAAAACAAGGGGTGGACAGATTATATGGGTAGAATAACAGATTATAGAATGAAGAAGATGGCAGCCTAGAGAGAAGAGAATGAGTTAATGTTACTCTGCCTGTTATATAGCACTTCCAAAGGGCTTCAGAGGCCGAATCATTTTTTAGACTGGTTACAGAAGACTTGGTAGAAAGGGAGTGATTGTATCTTTAGTGGAAGAGAGTCCTATATCCAGAGATTAGTGCTGAGAGCCTATGGTCATTACAATGAAGTCTAGTTATAGAGGTAAGTAAGTAAGGATGGGGTTTCATGGCATTGCGATCTAAGGTTAAAGGTAGTATATCTTTTAGATAAATTGTTGGCAAAGGAGGGAAGGCCTGTAATGTAAATAGTTATAGGTGAGGGAGGCCGAGAATAGTGGGCATCTCTGATTAATTAGAATATATTTTGTCATTTGAAGGACACTGTAGTGATGTTTTCTTTGGGGGGAGGGCAAGCAGGTAAATAAAGCTACAGATGTTGTTAGCTGTACTTGGCGCCTTAGTACTTGAGAAACTAGGTAAGAAGGGAGAGGAGTGAAGGGAATGAAGTCTTTTTTCATCTACTATGAAGAAGAGAAGAGAAGGTCAGGTGCCCTTGGAGACATACTGGTAGGTGTGCCTTATATCAGTCACCTTGAGACAAACATACAGAAAATAACTTAAGCAAAAATTAAATGAAGAGCAATGGTATCATAAAAAGTAATTAAAATTAAAAAAAATATATAATTGAACCCTGTACCATGTTTTGTCTACTGGAAATGCAGATACAATAATGACTGACTAGAGAATACCCTTGAAAAAGACACCACAGAGGAGCTAGGTACCTGCCCCATGGACCATGAGCAAGAAAAAACGTTTCCGCTGTCCCAACACTTGAAGAAAGTACTGTGCAGCAAAGGAAGACATAATTGAAAAACTAACTTCATGGTTTATTTTGCCAAATATGACATCTGTCCTTCTTTATTATGTGGCACATGTCAAATATCCATAACTGGGACATCTCTAAACTAATCATCTTTTACACCAATAGCTTACCTAGATATCAAAATAAATTCAAGCTTCTCTTTATCAGCTGTGTAATTAATGGCCCTATCACAGGTAACCCAGAAGTGACACTGGAAAGCAGAGAATTAGAATGGATCATTAAACTTAAGGCATAAGAGATACCAGGGCTTAATAGCTCATGCTCAATCCAGAGCATTTTTTCACTTTAAAAATGGTTCACAAGGAATTTACTAATTACAGTAAGTCAGTCTTCATTTTAAGTATCTTTTATCTGTACAATACACAATTTGATTTAGACAATATCTTCTGTCTGTTCAGTGTACTGAGTTCTTAGTATCAGTCCACTCACCGACTCCTATGTATTGTAATCATTTTTAAATGTTTTCTAATTTTAAGTCTCATCTATTGCTATCTGTGGTAGGGTTTGGCATAATGGTTAAGGTGTTTTCCACACAGACACAGGATACAAAGTTTGATTTTCACCATTGAGGGAAATTGGTTAAGCTTAAAATGGTCCTTAAGGGCAACTAGCCTAGTGACTATCGATGAACCTACAAACACCCACTCCCTCCTTTTCTCTGCAGCCCAATATCCAACATGCTAAGACAGTGCTACTCCCGGCTCAGCCATTCCCACTAAATGTGTAACTGCTTACCAAATCATTTTTTGCTCCATAAGCTGTTTTACTTCACAAGCTATCCTAGTCTTAAGTTTACCCAGTTAGCTCTTGTCCCTTGTTCCTGAAGCTCAGAAGTATAATTATCAAATATTCTATACCCACAGTTTTCAATCTAGCAATGTACAATATTAAGCCAATTACCATTTTTTCTTTCTTTCTTAATATTCTCCCTTATGCCAGGTTTTACTTTTATCTGCTGCTGTCTTTGCATAAGCAGTTACTCCCAGATTTTCTCCACAGTCTTATAACATTCTCCCCATGTGTGTAGGTTATGACAGTTAGCTCTTTACCCTTACCACTTAAGTTCCAACTAGTCAAAATAGTCACAATAGAAGGTATACCCACATTATTAACACAGCAGCAGGAATAAATGTGGCCTGAGTTGATCACGTACACATGCTAAGTTAAATACACCTCATTTCAATGCCTCTTACAATTTTTTATTGTCATTAATACCCAACTGATCTCCTCACTAACATTCATCCAGTGCCCTGACCCCATGTTGCTTAAGGTAATCCTCTACACCTTCTTATATCTAACTTAAAAACATAAGACAATTGTTGGTCTCCATTCACAATTTATTTCCAGTATGTTTACATATATTTGTTTTATCCAAGGAAGCCAAACCTGACAAAGGCACCATGTCTGAGATCCATCACTACAATGTCTGTGCCATGGTCTGGTGATCTGTATGAGTAAAGAAACCCAACGCTCTCCACGTACGGAAAATGCACGGCCAAACCATTCACAGTAAAAACACCAGTGGCCAGCATAGAGCACATCAAGCACTATTAGATAATGATTATAACATGAATACTTTATTCAGACCGGTTTCGGCTAACCAGCCTTCTTCAGTGAAAAAGCATTTTATAAATATTACATAGCATTACAGTATATATACCCCCCCAACCAATAACAAATGTAGTCTAACCCAAATACTACAAATACATTAAATATTAATAAGACAACATTGTAAATCAAAAAAATAATATAAATAATACATATAAATGTAAAAATTACACAATATACCAAAAAGGTTTTTGTATATACAAAAGTTTATAAACATAATGTATATAAATACAATATATAATGAATATATAAAGAATATATGAAGAGAAACAATGATCTGAGGTATACTTCATAAATGGTCATTAAGTCCAGGAGAAAATAATGCTCCTAAATTAATGATCCAATACTTCTCTTTATGATTAAGAATAGTATGCCAACCTTGCTGCCAGCAACTGGAGTTGTGCTCAGGATAGAGATATATTGTTGGAATACAAACA
Source organism: Protopterus annectens (assembly GCF_019279795.1). Lineage (NCBI taxonomy): Eukaryota > Metazoa > Chordata > Ceratodontiformes > Protopteridae > Protopterus > Protopterus annectens. The sequence goes on along the minus strand of NC_056740.1, from coordinate 506,524,655 downwards.
GCATAGGCCAACACAAATGGGTGAAAATCTTAGATTTGTGACAACCTATGGATGTAATAATAACGTCATTAGAAATGTAATTGATACACATTGGAACATACTTATGGCCAATGACCAACTTAGAGGATGCCTGGGCCCCAGATGTCAATTTATAGATGTAGGAGAACTTTAGGTGAGCACTTCTCACACTTTAAACATAAAGAGAATTGAGGAGTGGTGTACAAACAACTGATAATGTTGTGGGATCAATTATTGGGAATGTTTCCTTGAGGACATTGTGGGTCATGTCAATCAGTGAGTAAACTCAAAAATTTACCAGTGCCAACACCAGCAGGGTGTATGATCTTAAGGTGTTTGGTAATTGTGCTAGCAGCTGGATTATATATCTGGCCACATGGAAATCTTCTGCTATCTATGTGGGCCACACGTCCCGATCATTGAGAATATGGATGTCAGAACATAGAAGTGATGTCCGTAACAAAAGGGAGACGAATGCCCTATATAGACGTACCATCAAACATCCTAATGCTGAATTTAGATTCATGGTAATAGACAGAATCATTGGTGATAGGAGTAACCAGCAAGGTTGGCATACTATTCTTAATCATAAAGAGAAGTATTGGATCCTTAAATTAGGAGCATTATTTTCTCCTGGACTTAATGACCATTTATGAAGTATACCACAGATCATTGTTTCTCTTTATATATTCATTATATATTTTATTTATATACAGTATGTTTATAAACTTTTGTATATACAAAAACCTTTTTGGTATATTGTGTAATTTTTACATTTTTATGTATTATTTATATTATTTTTTTGATTTACAATGCTGTCTCATTAATATTTAATGTATTTGTAGTATTTGGGTTGGACCACATTTGTTATTGGTTGGGGGAGTGTATATATTGTAATGCTATGTAATATTTATAAAATGCTTTTTCACTGAAAAAGGCTGGCTGGCCGAAACCGGTCTGAATAAAGTATTCATGTTATAATCATTATCTAATAGTGCTTAATGTACTCTATGCTGGCCACTGGTGTTGATCTGTATGAGTAACACAAACCTAGCTATGTTACAAAACAATGAAACCACACATTGCTACTTATTTCTATAAATGGTGCTTAATTCCTAGGGACCATAAAGAGCACATTCCACTTGCATGGCTAGGTATAAACAAGAGCACTGGTCACAAACCTATGTTAATAGATCAATATGACCAAGTATTTGTAATCACAGCAATGTGTATGTATGAATAAATGTGAAGACGAATGATTTTAACTTGTAAACAAAGACACCCCAATCTCATGGATCTATAAATGTGAGTACTCACAAACTGTTGGTTCTTTAATGTATACAATAATGATTGTAATGATAATGTTAACTGTTGCTGGAACTGCAGCTGACCATGAAGGGTCTATATCAGAATAATGATATTTCAAAATGTTGAAGCACCTTTAGTCGACATGAAAATGTTGAATGCTGAGATTGTCGAACGGACAAAATATTGATTTCCAATGGAAAGAAATCAGTTGGCTGTTCTGTCACACCTGTCCTTTCCCCCTTCTGTAGTTTGGTCTAGGAGTTAGAATATTTTAGTTAGGGGGCTGTGGGGGCACAGCATCCCACTTAAATATGTTAGTTTTTATGTTGTGTTGTCTGTTGGCCTTCTGATTTCTTTACCTTGGAAAGAAATCTCTGTTTTAGCCATTCACCAAAGTCAAGTTTGACATTTTCGTGTCGACTAAAGGTGCTTCGACATTTTGACATGTCAATATTCTGATATAAACCCAACCTTGAAGAAACACTGAGATACCAACTAAGGTATGAGAGTGACCTTCTAACACTATGCATTTTAAAACTGATGTGCGACCAACTCCCAGAGGCAATTTTTTTAGCTAATTCAATCACATCACCTACATTCCCACTGTCCAATTACAGTACACCCTTTCCTGCCTATACCGGAAATACTTTTACACAAGACCCAGCCATGCCTCTCAACCTCTTAGAGCAAGAAATCTGGACAAAGTTATATATAAAAGTGGAACAAAGGCCAAAAATAAGGATATTTTTTAAATATTGCTCTTACAAACTTGGAAATTTGATAGAATAAAAGGTTTTGCATTAGCATGAATTTTCTGAAGGGTATGAAGTCTGAAACTCAAATGCCTGATATTATTTTCTAACTTCAGCATTTAATAATTTGCCAGAAAAACACAGTTACGAAAAACGGACTAAAAATATGAGGCAAAAATATGGACATTCTGCAAAAATCTGTACAGTTGAGAGGTAGGGACCCAGCCTATTACCTCACTTTACACAGCCCAGCGCATGACTGTTACATCTGCCCAAGGCTCCTTAGCAATCACAACCCGCACTCACTGCTCTTATCAGTTTAAGCACAATAATTTCAATGTGTCACCCCTATCAGTCACAACATTTTTCACAAAGAAACTCAAGTACAGATAAAATCAGATCAAATTTAACTATTGTTATTCTTGATCCAAGTACATAGATAAAAGTAACACTTTCAATGTATTATTTAGATCTGATGAAGTCCTCTAGGTGAAAGAGCTAATTGCATTTATTTTTCTAACATAGGATTGCTCAACAAGCTAACCAACATTGAGCACTTTGATTTACTATTATTTTTATTTTGATAAAATTCCCTTTAATTTAAGGCAGAAGTCAGAAGTTTTAATTTAGGGTTGTAGTACTACCTAAAGGTTAATAAAGAAGACAATCCTGACTAATGCATGTATTCATTTCATTACTGTTTACTGTTACTAATTAGCAGGAGAAGGGAAGAAGGAAGAAGATGGGTACCTGAGATACTCCTTTAAACTGGGCTGAGGAAGGAGAGAATGATTATCCAATTTCCTGTCCAGAAAGTTATGAATCATGGAAAAAACTCTTGGCTAATTCTAGCAGATAGTATGGAGCTTAATAAAAGATGGGCATCCACCAAATAAATAGCTTTTATCAGGTTGATGACCCCATGTGCAAAATGAGAAAAGGGGTTGAGGATGGATGGATGGATACTGATGTTCATGAGGAAGTCATCTCTGAGGGTACATCAGGCTGTATGGTACTATATCCAGCCAAAAAGACATGCTAGTGTGATGAATGGGGTGGGTTTACAATCATGGTTAAGGCCTTCCCCACATAAACACAAGGTACAGAGTTTGATTCTAACCTTGGGATATTAGCTGGGTTGAAATGGCCCTTGAGGGCAATTAGTCTAGTATAAACCTATGAGTGGTTTAAACCCCCCCACCAACATCTGAGGGTTTGGGGATGACATAATTGCTAAGGTATTTACCTCACAGACACAAGGTACAGGTTTAATTCTCATCCTAGGAAGCATGACTAGACTTAAAAAGGCCTTCTGGGGTCATTACCGTAGTAATCAACTATGCACCTACAAAAATATGGTGGATTTTAGGTGCATTCTGAAAGCCTATGAAAGTCTAGTTTTTCAAAGATTTTTGTCTGTGGTGGGTATGATTGAAATTAGCCTAAACATCTCTGGTGCTTCCAGGTTTGTATTGCTTTGGTATGGGTTTTCTTGCTGCTTTTTTCCACAGATTAGGCATTGGGATGGAGGAGAGATAAAGGTTATATAGATGGTGAAGGGTAGGAGATATATGATCTTTATATAGTACAATAAACCAAGGCAAAAAAAACATCTGCACCTACTCATGGGTTCATAGGTGTATATTAGTCATACAACCTCTGGTGCCTAAGTCTAGCCAAACATCCCAAATGTATCCTGCAAGTTCATGTGCCTTAGAGGATATTTTAAGGGGAGTATGTAAACTAGGGCAGGATTTACTAGCTACTTCTGTTACAGACACGGGTGCAAGATCTGGGGTATATTCCTAATTTCCCATCTGTTGGTCCAGATGTCTTCTGAATAATTTTAGGGATGAGTTCTGCTTCACATGGATGGGAAGCCTAATCTACAGAATGGGAATTTTCTGAGTCACATATATGTCATTCCCACATGTTTTATTTACACTGCAAATCCTAGAACAACTAATTCTGATGCTATTCGTTTTGCAGATATGCAAAAGGTTTATTAGAGTGGGATCCAAAAGGTTTATTAGAGTGGGATCCAAGGACGCCTTGTATGCCAGGTATAGACCACCTCTCAACAATCTGTGAGAAACAGAGTATAGAGATAGGGCTTTGAGGTGATCTGCATTGGATGTGCTTTTTACACCCTGTATTCTTTTTTGGGAGGAACCTCTGTGGACATTCCAGTTGTTGCATGTGCCTGGTTAGGTATTTACCAAAGGGAGTCTTCTATTCAATGATGGGCCTGATGAGGGTTAAATACAGTGAATCAATGACTTCTTTGGACCTAGATGCCTTGCCTTTGCTTGCAAGTTGAATGATGTAGAATGATTTCCTTACTAGCTAAGACACATGTTGGTTGAAAGCCAGGTTGCTATCTACATACATACCCAATTCCCTGACTACTGCTTCTGCTCCTAGAGGAGTTTTATCAGTGATGCCACATCCTATGGTGGCTAACTTTCCAAAGTGTACTATTACTCATTTCTTGACACTGAGTATTAAGCTATGGCTTTGATGCCAGTCATTTTGCCCTTTCTGTAGGATGGCAATCTCTTGGGAGATACTATAACTGCACTCATCTACAATCTTGATTAGCCAGACACCCTTGGCATTAGCTTAATTTCCATAGGTTCACAGGTAAGTACTAGGCTAGCTGCCCTTGCACACCATTTTAAGCCTAGCCAAATTTCCTTTCAAAAGTGAGAATCAAACACTGTATCTTGTGATTGTGAGGAGAATATATTAACCATAATACCAACCCCCAATCCTCTTATACCAACCCCCTATCCCTCTACTTCCAAGAAGTAGATGCTAAAAAGGGGAGAACCCAGTACAGAGCTCTGAAGGACTCTGCTAGTGACAGGCCTCTTTGTGGAGGTTGTCTCCCCATCCCAATTTTGTGGTTCCTATTGAAGAGCCAGCTGGGTATCTAGTGCATAACACAGGAGCTTATGCCTATATTCATGAGTTTGTTTACAATGGCCAAGTGGGGTATTGTATTAAATTCCTAAGCTAGGACAAGGTAAGCAATATGCACATTTTATCCTCATCCATTATCTTGGTGACTAATATTTGCATGTTAAGAAGCAATCTCATTTATCTTAAAATGAATTTCCAAGCATTAAAGTGAGCATTCAGTAAATGGCAAATAAAATTCCCGCACTACAGAGGTGAAGTCTACAAGATGTTCTCTGTAGAGTGAATGCTTCCTCTTTAGCAGATTAAAGTTTATGGTAGATTTATTAACTTATCAAGTACATCAAGACTTCTCTTCGCTGACCTACATCTACAACAAAAACATCACATTGACTTTAAAGCATTGAATTTTCTGTTCTGGTCTACATACACTAGCACTATCATGTCAACTTTTCAGATCAACTATATCTTTCCTATCTACACAAAAAACATTTTAAGCATTTTATTCATCCTGGTTAATTAATAAATCTATTCATCACTATGTACATTTGGGGAGCCCACCAATGATTCTTCAGAAATGCCAATGAGTAGGGGGATCTTACTCTAGACTGAATAGAGGACTCTTATCATGTGTAGAGAAAGTTCAAGTTCCAGGAATCATGAAACATCATAGATTTCTATGATCACAGTAACAACTTGTTTCTTAAGTGTCTTGTGCATTCTGTCATCAAGGTCATGGTTTACTGATCTGAGCTGAAAAATGAATGACACAATTTTCCTTCATGTGTGCTTCACATTTTATCTGACACCCAAACTTCAAATAATACTTGCTGTTTCAGATGCCAAGTCTCAAACTCAGCCATGATAGTTCTAGGTCTCCCAGCAAACATGTCTGTTGTTAACATGGGAATTTGAAGTGCCTCCTCTACTTTGAGACATTTCACCAAGAAATCAATTCACTTTGTAAGTTTGTCCATCATATACTTACAAAACTCAGCCATTCTCTTTCTGGAACCTTTGTCACATTTTTTCTAAAATGCTTGTCTTCCACTTCCACAAACTTACACTCAACCATCATCAGCTTGCAAGTCAAATCCAGAAACTGGCCTCACATTTATTCATTTACTGTAAAGTCAAAATGATACTATATTCCTCTCAAATCTTTTCTACATTATCTCTATCTCCATATTTGTTCTTCCTCAGTTAAAAATTCTTTTTGTAGAACAGAAAACAAATGGTGCCTGACAACTTCCGAAACACACCAGAGGAGATCCATTCAGACATTTTGAGTTCCATGATCATGTTCTGGCACTCTATACCAAATGGACATAGGATCAAAATCCATAATGGTAACACCAAAATGTCAATAATGGAATGACAACAGCTACTGAGCAAGCCCTGAGGATTAACTTTTTATCAGGTGAACCAAAAGCAAGTGTTTTTGCAAGGGGGAACCTTCCTTCACCTCCATAACCCCTGCTAATAATAGATACTGATTCTGGAATTACACAATCCGCAGGTAAAGGGAATATACCACTACCTGAAGATTGTTGATATTACACAGATCAACCATCCGTCTCTGTTGACAAATGACAAAATGGTGTTGACTAAACAGATGTCAAACTGATGTCTGTTCACTTAAACAGAAAACCCATCTCTATATCTGTATCTGTATCTAGCTATGTATCTATTTTTCTATATATATTTATTCCATATTGTGAAATTTTTATGCAGGAAACACATCTAGTCTCTCACAGAGCAATATATTTTTATCTTTATGAAGACTCTTTCTCCATCCTGCATTATCCTATGTCCAGCATTGGGACTACAAACCACCTTCTTTCCTGCCCAGACTACCTCCGTAGGGCTGTCACTGACACAGAACTTTAGGTAACCCTGGTGGTCTAGCAAATTATATCCACGGGGGGGGGGGGATACATTTCATGTCCTACCCCTGTTACTTCCTCCCTCCCTTTGGTACCTTGTGGTACATTTGAGTGGTGGTCACACAATGGGTATGTGCAGCAAATCACCCCTACTCTGCAGCAGCTCGGCTTCATACCCACCTTACCCCATCCCATCCCTTTGGCACATGCTTCCTAGCATAATGTCTGCAGCATCGACCAAGGATTCAATACAATATAAATTAACATAAGTAAATGAAACACTAGTGTCATCGTTGATAGTGCAATATTAGTATAAAGAGTAGTACACTGAACTGGTGTACATTGCATAAAGGCATGTACAACAAAAGTATAGTCATAGCGATACAATCACACTGGTACAATACATTAGCAAAGGTACAATCACAATGTCATGTTAAAATGGAATTTATTGCGTAAAAGCATTTGTAGTGGGAATTGCTTTAAATAGGGATATGTATGAATATACCATACTGATACTTGTGTTAAACTAGGAGCTACACAAAATAGTCAGGTTGCATTAGGGTAATGTACCCTTTAGGAGGTAAAGTAATAAGCAGTAGGTTTTAGGAATAGCAATGTTAGTTGTGGAAATTAGTGTTAAAAACTGTATTGTATTTTATCCACTAGCTGGTATAATATCTTGGGGGAATCTCAAGCTCCTCTATTTTTAAAGAGAGATTCAAAGAGCTATCTGACACCAAAGCTGCTTCTTTAGTGAGAGTTCCATTTCCAATCACTTTGTCCCCAAATGGAGATTATTTTTGCATAGAAATGTCTTCCTTACCGTTTGCATAGAAATGTCTTCCTTACCGTTGACACCTGACATTTTATATGACTTTAAGAGTTACAGCCTCAGTGCTGCACTTATGATAGTTCAAACATGGGCACAAATCATATGAGAGTGCAATACTCCATACCCGTTTTGGGCTTCATTTTGGAATAAGGCAGAAAACATTATCCATCTTAGCAAAGCTAGGTAGAAAAGGTTTAATAATGTATGACCATGCCTTTGGAGTAACAGGAAATAATCTCTTTCATATATTAATTCTCATGGTAAAGAATTCCATCACCAGGCATTTTAGGGTCCCGATATCCCCATCTATTGAACAGTTTTGGAACATTTTATGTGGTATTTATAAGGTAGAATGTCAGATAGTGCAAGAAATGGGTAGCTCTTTGTGTTTCCATCTGGGCCCCATGTCAAGCTATCCTAGAGCCCCAAGATTGAAGTCATAAGTACTTTTAGGAAATAGCTTTGTTTTTAAGTTACTGATATCTTAACTCAGATTCTTCTGTTTTTGTTTTTCTTTCTCTCCTTTTCCTTAAAGTTTCCATACTCATATGGTCTGAGATTACATCGATACAAAGCTGAGTCTTCAGGTAAATTAGCTCTATGTTAATTGTTATTAGCTGTGTATAACCTACCTATATCTTTATCTTCACTGGTCATTTTAAGCAAGATAAGTGATATTTTATGTTTTTTAACAAAATATTCTTAAGTATGTAGTATGCAATATTAAGAAATGATATATGATATCACCTTATCATACTTGTTCAAAATATTCCAGGACACCATGAGTCACATTATAAATATCAACCTTAGATGTCAAATATGACTAAAATAGCAGTGCCTCCTATTGTATTTGTTATATCCTTATACTTACAATGACAAGTCATGTAGTCAGGATTATGATTGTGTCATATATTAATGCCCTTTAGCATACTAATGTAGCAAATGTAGCAAATTTATGTTTCTAGCTTTGATATGAACTGCATAATTTGAAAAAAAATAGTAAATGTATTCAAAAAAAGTGTTAGCGTAAGAGTAGAGAGTAGGTAAATGAAACTTTGACTATACGAGTTTTATTTACAATGGAATATTTACTGTTTATTACTATAGCACAAATATTTTGAGGGCCAGGAAAGCTATGGGATAGTGGTGGTAAGAGAAAATTAGCCTGAAGAGAAGCAAGAGTTGAGTCAGGAGTCCCTGAGATGGACATTTAGTTGGTCATTGAAAGTGGACAGTTGTTATTTAGTCTTACTGGTGGACATTTAGTTGGTCATTGAAAGTGGACAGTTGTTATTTAGTCTTACTGGTAGAGGTAGTGAATTATATAGTTTGGGGATGTGAATAAATTAAAGGGTCAGAACTGTCCACAGAGGAAAGTTTACTTTTTTTTTTTTTGGAAAAAGACTTGGATGACAGTCAGAAAGACAGTAAAACAAAGTGTGCTCTTCCTCTGTTAGTAGGAAAAGATTCAGATCAGAATGAATGGTGGTGCAAAGAGAAGAAATGATGATGTGCTTGATTTCGACAATTAGGCTCATGATTTTTAAGATGAAAAACAATGTATAAGCTGCAAATAACGTTAATGTTTTGCTTGATCAGCCCCTCACTTACTGCCAATCAGACTGCAACCTTGTTTATTGGCATTTACTGGGTGGGCATCAAAGAGGAAGACAGAGTTAACAACTATTAGTACCCCAAGCATACCAAAACATAGTACCAAACTTGGCAAATAACCATATATTCCAGGGCCACTTAGCTGAGAAAAACAAGATAAGTTTTTACCAGTGTTCTCATTTCCTTGGTATTTTCTTTTTTGTTCAAATTTTAAGACATAACATAATTATAACAACACAAATAAGTATAAAAAAGAGCAAGATGAAAAGCATTTGAATCATGGGGAAATGATACAAAACATGTTAAATAATTAATGAATCCACATCATTTTCACAGTTTGTGAGAAAATAAACGTCATAAGTAAACCAACACATTATACATGCAACATAACCCAGCTGAAAGAAGAATGAACCATTTCATTTAACAAATCTAATACATCAATCCACTTCAATATATTAATCCACTTCTTTTTTCTAATATAAAGGTAGTCTAAAAAGTCAAAACTAAGTAAATTAGAAAAATAGACCAATATTCAGGTCATAATTCTATATCAAAATGCAAACATTTCCAAAGTCTAAGCTTAGAAATTTGTCTTTGAGTAGATAATTCAGTTTTCAGAAACAGATTTCCATCCATTGTGGGTAATCAAAAGTATAATGGCAACCGCGCTACTATTCCAATTATATACACCTTTAGTAAGTAATGTAACACTTGGCACCACCTCTAATAACCCTAATTTAGCATTTTCCAATAGAAGAAGAGTCATTCTTGTACCAAAAGGTACATCGTAACTGACTTTTGGCCACATATGAACAACTTCAGGACATTGCTAAATCATGAGAAGGTCGGTAGACATCTCATGTGAACATCTCCAGCAATCTCAGATGTTCTCACAATTTCTCTTAACTAAATTTTTAGGGAATCTTTGCCTCAGGTAAAGCAGCTTGAAACTTGTAAAAGTTGATAACTCTGGGATGTCCTTTGAAGCCGCATTATAAAGACCTTTCCAACATTCATATTTTGGAATACAATCCCCATCATCTGTTCCCATGTACATCTATTGAGGTGTAATACGTGCACATTGCCTTCCACCAGAATTTCATATAAAGGCTTTACAATTTTTTATTTTGCCTTTCTTTCTACCTCTACCATTCTCTCTCAGCCCAAGACATCTTGACCAGAGATTCCTTGAAAATTTGTCATATTATCATCAACAATAGACTGCAGCATTGTCTCCAATGAACATCAAGAGAGGTAAATCTTGCCCTTCAGTTAAGCATCTGTAACATCCTATTGTTACTAGTATTCCAAATGTTTTAACTGTCATGATGACTGCTAGTGCAGGTCTTTTCCAAAGAAAATGCTCTAACCATCTGTCCTAATTAATGGATGACCACAGAGCCTAGATTCCAGGGTTAATAATCTACATTTTGATTGGCTCCTATCCCCAGTGCTCAACTCAGAATGGCATTCCATAGTTCACTGTTGTAAATTATTAAAAGCTCAATACACTGCCAAGTAGGTTTCTGTGGTCGTCTAGCATGCCAAATAAATCCCCATATATGTGATCCCAAAATGTTTAAATTAGGGGAGACCAAGAACCCTTTATGTATAGGGATAAATACATTTTTCCTACAAATTCTAGGAGCTCTACCATTCCATATAAAAGTAATAACTGACCACTTTAATTTTTAAAGTAGCATGGAAAAAGTAGCACTAGGTTTACAATTAGGTTTTGTAATGATTTTTGTAAACATAACAAAATTACTAAATTTAATTCTTACCCCATGCTTTAGTGAGCCAATCTTACAAAGAAACTGGAAAAGACACAATACCAAACCTCTCTTGGTCTAACAATATGTTACTTGCAAATCCATTTAATGGAATGGCTCAAAAAAAAACAGCTTTCTCTACCATAAAGAGTTGATTTCAAAACAAAGTATTACCTTTTGGTTTACATGAGACTTCATCCAAAGTACGATCGATAGAATTTTGAAATCGCATACTCAATAAACTTCTGTATACTAAAATAACATAATTATACTAATAACTGAAAACACAAGCTTATCCAAGATATAAGCAATCCTGGACTCCATGCATGCAGCAGACTGGACAGTTAGTCTTGCTGAGTGCACTACTGATATGGAGCGAAACCAACCAGTCTTGCTATACCATTGTCTGCGGCCTGGTGAATCCTCAGGTATGGAAGGCCTAAGTAACATGTGACCAGAGAAGGTAATTTTCTAAGAAATAAGTCAGGACCTTCTTGATTCCTGGTAACTAATAAAAACCGATTGTTCCCCAATTTGCCACCATGGCATGACCTCTAATTACTGAGACAGAAGCAAGGGCCCCTATAAAGAAATAGTGGTCTTGTGAATCTAAGCAAACATTGCTTAATTTAAAAAAAAACTTCCCCGTGCACACATCCAATGCCTGTTTCCCTAATTTTAACAAATAATTAATTGCATAAGCTGATGTATGTAATGTGTGCATATGAGTTATACTGTTGCAGGAAATACAGGGGGATGAAACCTCATCTGTTATTTCAGTAGAATGTTCTCTTCAGGAAACTAAATTGTTCAACTTGAGTACACAGCCATAAGAGGGACAGTTGACATACTTAAGACGTTATCTTATAGTTTAATAATTAAGACCAGAACTAGGAATGAAATCCTAGAGTCATTAGATGGATTTTGAGTTCACAGGCTTATCATATACTCAGAGATTAATATAAGAACACATATGGCTTTTCTAAACTGCACACTTTGATAGCACAAGTTGATCGATCCATAAGCTTGAGTTTGTGGATGGTAAAGTGACAGGGTACAAGGACTGCTGCATGATCTTTGACAGCATATCTGATCTCTCCTTCTCTAAAACAGAAGTTTCCCTTTAAGTAGACCTGCAGAAACTCTAACTACATTCTTAAAATCTGAGCTTAGGAAAAGAGAGATTTCAAAGTAGTTTGTAGGGAGACTGTCAACTTCTGATCCATGGAAAAGCAACTCATTTATTGGGACAAAACTAGTAAAAATCTGTTTCTTCATCTGCTTTCTCCTGAAATATGAGAATGTTAAAGGCTGTTACCCCATGGGTAAAAGGAGGGACGTGCTCCTACCTAGGCAGTGAAATAGAAAGCCTGCAATTTTTTTGTTTTGTTTTGTTTTTTTTTGGCTGTTTGACTGTGCTCAGATTAAATTACAAACACACACACACACACACACACACACACACACACACACACACACACACACCACTACCATTGGACTGTACAAATTTTTGCAGAATGTCCAGATTTTTACTTCATATATTTGGTCTTTATTTCATTTCTTGGCAAACTCTGTGGCAAATCATTAAAGACTGAGGTCAAAAAATAATGACCAACATTTGATTTTCAGACTTCATACCCTTCAGAAAATTCATGGCAGTGCAAAACCTGTTATTCAATCAACTCTCTAAGTTTTTAAGAGCAATAGTTAAAAACTGTCCCTATTGTTGAGCCTTTGTCTCCCATTATTTATGGCTTTGTCCAGATTTCTTGTTCTAAGAGATTGAGAGGTATCTCACACACACACACACACACACACACACACACACACACACACACACACTCACTCACTCACTCACTCTCACAAAAATACAAAACAAACAGTCTGTATAGGCACTATTAGAATCATGCAAGTGAATGAATTAAACTGTGGCTAAGCAGAGGGCTTTGTGTGTGTGTGTGTGTGTGTGTGTGTGTGTGTGTCTGAGATTTGCCCTTGATCACATAGGTTCAGAGGTTCATAGGTAGGTACTAGGCTATTGGCCCTTGGGCCTATATAAGCCTAGCCAAAGGGTACCCTGGCTTTTGCCAACCAAGAAAATTATTTTCCTGTGCCACTGTCAAGCACAGCCACAGAAGTGATCCCCGGGGATAATTTCCTATCTCCCATCCAATCATCAAGATTTTTCTTGAAGAGTGCTAATGAGGAACTTTGTTTGATATAGATAGGTAGTTTGTTCCAGAGTATGGGAAGTCTCTGGGACAGGAATCTATCCCTCCAGCATGTTCTGTTTATTGTGGTGACAAGGATTAGGTCCCTAGAGCATGTAGCTCGGAGAGATTGGGATTACTTTACGTGGCGCATGTCCAACAGCTCTGGGTTTGACATAGCTTTGTATGTTAGGTAGAGATCGCCTCTGAGTAGGTGATATGCGACAGAGTAAAGCTGGAGTTTTCTGAGACGGTCTGCGTAGGGCACCTGTTTGAGGTTGGTAATCCTCTTTGTGAGATATTTCTGTGGCCTTTCCAGTTGCTGTAGATATCTTGTGAGGTACATACCAAAAGGGGCATTGTACTCTATAATGGGTCTAATGAGTGATGAGTAGAGGGGAACAATGACCTCTTTTTTCCTGGATGAGAATCCATTTGTGATGAGGTGTGCCATGTAGAAGGATTTCCTGACTACTGTGGTGATGTGATTATCAAAGGAGAGACTACTGTCCACCTGTGTCCCAAGGTCTCTTATCATACTTTTGGTGTTAAGTAGACTACCGCCCATGTGATAGTTCATGGGTACAGAGATTTTACCAGAAGGGATGACAATGCCCTTTTTGGCATTGAGCTTGACACCAGGCATCTGTCTTAGTGAGGCCCTTTTGTAGCATCTCCACATCGTTAGGAGTTTTGATTATGGCCCCTAGTTTGCAGTCATCTGCAAACTTTGTTAGCCAAAGACCTTCTGTGTTAGCCTGTACTTCAGAGAAGTAGATATCAAACAGGAGAGAATTTAGGACTGAACCCTGTGGTAGTCCACCTGTCACTGACCTGAAGTTGGATTTAGAGTCAGCTACTTTCACAGTGTGGGTTCTGTCAGTGAGCCAGTTGGCAACCCATTTTATGACATAGGAATTTATACCTAGTTTAGTGACTTTGTCTATAATTCCAGAGAGGGGGATGGTGTCGAAAGCCTTGGCGAGATCTAGATAGGCTGTGCGAACCACCTTACCCTCATCTACGGCTTTGGTGACCTCTTCAAAGAAGTCTATCAGGTTTAGGAGACATGATCTGCCTTTTACAAACCTGAACTGGGTAGGGTCCAGAGTTTGGAGATTACCAATGTCATTGTTTATAAGTTCCGTGATGATACATGCCATAGCTTTGCAGACCAGGCTTGTCAGGCTAATGGGACAGTAGTTCCCGGGGTCTGTGGTGGCTTCCCCTTTGTGGAGTGGGATAACCGTTGCTGTGCACCATTCAGTGGGCACAAAGCCTGAGGTGAGGCTATGATTGAACATGGTACTTAGGTGGGGTGCCAGTTCGTTCTGTAGTTCAGGCAGAACGCAACCTGGGATGTTGTCAGGTCCCATGGATGCTGTGTTCTTGGCTTTGGAGAGTGTGTTTTTTACATGTGCAGATGTGATTACATTTACTTTGCATTCTTCCAGTATAGAGATGGGCCCTTTAGGGGATGAGAGAGGGATAAAGTTAGCACTGAACCTATCTGCCAGGATGTTGGCAATATCAGTTGGTTCTGTATATTTAGTGCCATTGTGCTGCAACTCAGAGCAGATCGTGTTGCCATTGAGATTCTTGACATAGCTATAGAATGCTTTGTGGTGGTCTTTAGAATCAGTGGCAATTTTGTTTTCATAACTAGCTTTGGAGGATTTTATGAGGGATCTCAGCTTCTTACTGAGGCTGACCACATAGTTCCTCCAATCATGGGATTGTACTCTTTTTTGCAACAGTTTCTTTCTTCTGTTGTAGAGTTTGTTTATAGCAAGGGGCCACCAGATTGGCTTCCTTTTTTTGGAGGATAGCATCTTGGCTCTGTTAGGGATTGCATGATTCATGCATTTGTGTAAGTGCTTATAAAGTGAAATTGTATAGGATTCAGCAGTCGTATCTCTATTGTCCGTCAGCATTATTAGGGAGTTAGGTTGTACCCTAATATTTTCAAGTGTATCAAGAAATGAGGAGTGGAAATCCTGAGGCATGGTGGGGGATTTGTAGCAAGCTACAATTTCCATTGCAGTCTTGCCCAGAGTTAGTTGCACTTGGATAGTCTCAGATGCATTATGCTGAGCAACTAGCCTGGTGGTGTGGATATCCCTAATGGATATGGACACGGCTGGGGATTGTACTCTTTTTTGCAACAGTTTCTTTCTTCTGTTGTAGAGTTTGTTTATAGCAAGGGGCCACCAGATTGGCTTCCTTTTTTGGGAGGATAGCATCTTGGCTCTTTTAAGATTTGCATGATTCATGCATTTGTGTAAGTGCTTATAAAGTGAAATTGTATAGGATTCAGCAGTCGTATCTCTATTGTCCATCAGCATTATTAGGGAGTTAGGTTGTACCCTAATATTTTCAAGTGTATCAAGAAATGAGGAGTGGAAATCCTGAGGCATGGTGGGGGATTTGTAGCAAGCTACAATTTCCATTGCAGTCTTGCCCAGAGTTAGTTGCACTTGGATAATCTCAGATGCATTATGCTGAGCAACTAGC